>NC_142073.1:9510463-9517963 GCF_059756535.1 Pantherophis guttatus | reverse complement strand
TTCCTGTGTACACCCCAAAATCTGTAACTACTCATGATTATTTTATATATAGATATATAGAATGCATTAGAAAATCCACCAAACGACAACTTAAAACAATAAAAAACACACATTTTTAACACGAAGTGTTCCATATGAACATCAAGTAAGAAAAAATTCAAAATCAAGCAATCATACAATCAAACTTCAAATATCCCATGGAAGACCATTGTATTCTCTTTGCTGCTTTACACAAAAATGCCAGGTCTGGTTCTAGCTGGGCATCATGGAGATGTCCAGCTATCACCCCCATCCATAACCCCCCCCCCCAAAAGGCCAAAAAAACCTCTACTTCTTGGCCTCATAATTCTCTTTTCCTTATAGGAAGATGAAATGTCCATGAATTTAGCTGAAAATCAGAAGCTTTTCATAGAAGCTCATCAACAGTAATTCTCAGACAGAAAACATGGCCATTTGTGCCAATAGCTTGTTCTGTCAAGCATACGGAATCCTCTGTCCCAATGCAGTCTACTTAAAATCCCATCCTGTGCATTAACCAGAGATGGTTCATCTGTACAGCAATTATCTCAATCGCTGCTAAATAGTTTATCAATATCAACTACTGAAGTCAAAGGCCAAACCTTTCTTTAAGGGCAGCTGTCAATCATTCTTTATCTACCCAGACTAGATGTGTACTGTATTTTCTAGAAACTGAATTATTAAAAGGGATAACTTGTCAACGTTTCCTTTAAGAGCTTTAGCTCATTCACATGTGGTTACCACTACAATTCACAAAACATTTTAAGATGGACCACAGTACATTGGAAGGCCCAGATGCAGGGAAACACTTAGTCATGTGGTTAAATAAACCAGTAGTTTAAGAAATGCTCACAGAAGTATACTTTGCATGAAGAAACATTTGTAAACCCCAAAATGATATTACAGTATATAGTCAAACCTGGCTCCAAACTGATGTTTTTATGTAAATGAAAATTGTATATCATCACTTTTAACAGAGATGGTGTGCATCCAGAATGCTTCCCCACAAGTAAATAAATGTAGAACTGATCCAAGGGAAGTAAAAAATCAAATCAAATGAAATATTTTTTCCAATATGGTTAAATCCTGCCTTCTTAAATTATCTGGACTGTCCACACATTGGATGATAAAGTCAGATAGTCAGATAGATAAATAGATAGATAGATAGATAGATAGATAGATAGATAGATAGATAGATAGATAGATAGATAGATGGATGGATGGATGGATGGATGGATGGATGGATGGATGGATGGATGGATGGATGGATGGATGGATGGATGGATGGACGGACAGACAGATGGATGATAGGTGGGTGGGTGGATGGATGGATGGATAGACAGATAGACAGACAGACAGACAGACAGATGATAGATAGATGATGTAGCCAAATGACATAGCAACTGAGGGACCCATATAGACTTGTGAAATTGATCTTACACTCATAACCTTTGAACCTAGACTACCAGGTTCAAGATAGTTCTGATGGCATTTACGGAGCTAAATAATAAGAGACCCCAATATTTAAGGGAAGCCAGAAACATGGATTGATTGGCTTATTTGGAATTTGTTCATTAGCACAGACATTAGCATCTTGCACTCTTATTTTTTTATTAATTATTGCAGATCTTTTAAGATATTTGATGATGGCTAATCTGTAAACCACCAAGAATCTTTTGATTGCAACAGGTATAACTCCAATATATACATAATATTCTTCATGTTTGCACCCCAAACTGACTGAGGTTGAGGCAGAAGGTGGTGTAGGATGTTAGTGACAAGCTTTTCCGGAAACAAAACAATTAGCCCTCGGTTTCAAATTCGGGGGAAAAGTTTTATCGCAACTCAAAGAGACTTCATCCTAATGAGTTGAGGATGGGAGTTTTGATTCTTGAGTTTTCCTTAATCTCTTATTTCTTGACATTAACCCTCATTAATGAATCTGGTGAATCTTGCTTTCTTAGTCATGTTCTGCTGGTGGGAATTGAGACATCCCAATGTTGGAATAGTCTCCTCCCAGAGATCCGGCTGGCACCAGTGTGGATTTCATTTCAAGTCTCAGTAGCAATAGCTCCTGTTATTTATGTAGTGTGTGTTGCTTTAATGTTTTATTGATTGCATTGTGCCTAGAGATCAATTGATAAACAGCCAGTTACAAATATTTAATAAATATAGCAGTAGCAGCAGCAGTAGCTAGCTTTCTTTGTATATTGGCTTATGTGCTTAACTGCCATTCTTAATTCTTTGTTTTATCTGTATCCCCACCAGTTTTCAGTTTACCCAATTGCTTCCTCCTTCACTTATTCATGCTATAGATTTCTCTCCCAGGCATCAGACTTCAGCATGGCTTAAACACTGAGAATAATTCATCCTTCTTAATAATCAAAGTTATACTACGCTTGAGCATCTGAGGATTTATCTCAAAAACCTTCTCATAGGTAGATTGAAACTTTTTGCCAATGCACCTGACCTGAGTGAGTTTAGGAAGGTGCTTAAGAGATTTTTGTGATGTTATAATAAAACTTGTATTATAATGATCATATGTGAATTTACCTGTAACTATGAGAGGGATCTTGGGAGTCTTAGGGACAATCACTTAAATAAGGGCCAGCAGTGTGCAGCAGCTGCCAAAAAAGCCAACACAGTTCTAGGCTGCATTAACAGAAGGATAGAATCAAGATCACATGAAGTGTTAATACCACTTTATAATACCTTGGTAAGGCCACACTTGGAATACTGCATCCAGTTTTGGTCGCCACGATGTAAAAAAGATGTTGAAAGAGTGCAGAGAAAAACAACAAAGATGGTTAGGGGACTGAAGGCTAAAAGATATAAAGAATGGTTGCTGGAATTGGGTATGTCCAGTTTAATGAAAAGAAGGGCTAGGGGTGATATGAGAGCAATATGTAAGGGGTTGCTGCAAAAATGAGGGAATCAACCTATTCTTCAAAGCACCTGAAGGCAGGGCAAGAAGCAATGGATGGAAACTAATCAAGGAGAGAAGCAACCTGGAACCAAGGAGAAATTTCCTGACATTAACCAATGGAACAATTTGCTTCCAGAAGTTGTAGATGGTTCAACACTGGAAGTTTTTAAGAAGAGAGTGGACAGCCATTTATCTGAAATGGTATAGGTTTCCTGCCTAAACAAGGGGTTGAACTAGAATAATAATAACTTTATTGTCATTGTACGTGTATACAGAGTATACTCATACAACTAAATTCACTTAACACCCCCAAAACAGGTCCAACACACATAACAATCCCCAAACACACCCCCACCCACCACAATTCCCCACCCCTAAACCACCCAAACATCCACACAACAGACCAAGTAATGCTGTCCAACAGCTCACTGACGGTGGCCCTTTAGTTCATTGTTGAGTGCAATTAACCTCCAAGGTTCCTTCCAACTCTGTATTCTGTTACCAGTTCTTATGGAATAATGCTTAAAATATTCTGTAAGGCATTATGTCCGCTACACAGTCTAAGGGCAACGTCTTCAGAATGAGAAAGTCACTTCCCACAGCTTCACCTGCTTAGAGATTGGATCTACCTAACCATAGAGTGAGTTTTTGGGTTTACAGATATATTAAGGTATGTTCTATTTAGCAAACCATAACTCACTAGGTTCTCACAGCTTGCCAACCCCACGATCTATTGTTTAAAACCACAAGGATTCATGCATCGCACAAAGCTATACATAACAAACCAAAGATGAAATTGTATGTTTGTCTTTTGCACTGAAATATTTTGTACTTTTTAAAATTAAGAATGTTTCTGCACGACACAACAGAAAAAAAACATCTATGTTATAAAGAGGTTAGAGCAGAGTTTGCCAAGTTTGGTAAACTGTGGAAACTGAAGGATAACTCTATTCCAACCTCTATATTAATCTGGAAATACTGAATTGAGCCAGTTCTCTTAACAATGAAATGCAAATAAAATATTCAAGCACATCTGCCAGCTAATAGTATGCTCTCTCTAGTGAAGGTGCAAAAGTTGAAACTGGTATATATATATATATAAAATTCTGAGGATGCTGAAGGATGCTTTCCATAAATGTCATTCCATGTAGATGTGGAGGGGTCTGCAGAGTATGATCAAAGGGTTTTGGTGTGTGGGTTTTTTTTTTTTGTTATTGTTTTAAACGCAATGCACATAAAAATAGGCAGAGCTTCAATTGTAGAGTTGTGGTCAATATACTTTTGATTATTTTGACTGTCCCTTCCCAAAATCCCTGGATGAGGAGTGGGGTAGACTAAGAGAGAGAGAGAGGGAGGGAGTGGGAGTGGGAGTGAGAGGGAGAAGCAGAGGCAGAGGAAAATGATATAGAGATGATAGACTAAGATAGACGTGTGTGTGTGTGTGTGTGTGTGTGTGTCATGGTGGCTCAGTGGCTAAGAAGCTGAGCTTGTCGATCAGAAGGTCGGCAGTTCAGTGGTTCGAATCCCTGGCACCACGTAACCGAGTGAGCTCCCGTTACTTGTCCCAGTTTCTGCCAACCTAGCAGTTCGAAAGCAAGTAAAAAAATGCAAGTAGAAAAATAGGGACCACCTTTGGTGGGAAGGGAACAGCGCTCCGTGCGCCTTTGGCATTTAGTCATGCCGGCCAGATGACCATGGAGACTCCTTCGGACAGTGTTGGCTCTTCGGCTTAGAAATAGAGATGAGTCTAGAGCCAGAGCCAGAAACAACTAGCACGCATGTACGGGGAACCTTTACCTTTACACAAACACACACACACACACAGAGGATTGATAGAGACAGAGATAGATATAGCTAGAGAGACATAGCTAGAGAGAGAGAGAATAGATATAGATATATTAAAGAGAGACAAATAATAGAGATGATGAGAGAGAGGGGGAGGAAGAGGGAAAGGAGAGAGGGGGGAGACTGGGGAGAGAGAGCGAGAGAGACTTAGATAGCTGAGACTTCTAGACTTCTGGTTTCTAGCATGAGTAGATGAGCGTGACTCCATTTACCCATTAATTAACATTAGTAAAAAGCCTTCTGATCCCTAGATGCTACTGCAGTGTATGGGTGTCAAGCACTGTTAAACAGAGTAGAAAGAAAATGTCCATAAAATAGATATTGCCCTAAATTCTGGTACAACTTAGTGCAATAATGTAAAAAGGCTGGTTATGTGCTTACATTAAAACCCAGATTTAAAAGCATTAGCACATCACCACTGTGCTCCTGTTTGGCATGTGTTTTATGCCCAATACCCTATTCTGGCACATTAACAATCTGTGTATCCATTCATCAGCCGTACATTTTGAATTGTATATTTATGGCACAGTGCACTTTTCATAGCTGAAAATTAATGAACATGCCTCTCTCATAACAAACAAGCACCTGTGCTGCATAGTTAGTAATCGGAAACAGATTTATTTTTATTAGTGTATATGTGGGCAAAATTTTCTCTCCCTTTTTTTTATTAAAAAAAAGTACCATATCCTCATTGCTCGATTACAAGGGCACAGTTTGCCAGCAGATATCTTTGTTGCAAAAAAAATAAAATAAATAAAATTAAATTAAAAATGCTGCTTGTAATTTTCTCCCTGCAATATTTTATTTGAGTTTTGATGCTAACATAGGATATAGGACATCATCATCATTCCTTGAGCATGCTTACTTTTCTTGGCAAATCACATCCGGAACAGCTATCAGTCAGAGCTGCATTGAAATGGAACTTTACAGATAAAGGAGAAGCAGCTCAATGAATGAGGCTGGGCAGATCTTTTAACAGAATAACAGAGTTGGAAGGGATCTTGGAGGTCTTCTAGTCCAACCCCCTGCTCAGGCAGGAAACCCTACACCACTTCAGACAAATGGTTATCCAACATCTTCTTAAAAACTTCCAGCGTTGGAGCATTCACAACTTCTGGAGGCAAGTTGTTCCACTGATTAATTGTTCTAACTGTCAGGCTTATTTCTTCTTAGTTCTCGGTTGCTTCTCTCCTTGATTAGTTTCCATCTTTTGCTTTTGGTCCTGCCTTTAGGTGCTTTGGATGACCCCCTCCCCCCAGGGGTGAAATGCTCCCGGTTCGGACTGGCTCGGGCGAGTAGGTAGCAATGGCGGCGGGCAGTTTGGAGAAAATCCCTGCCCTCGCCCCCCATGCCCTGCTGAGCCGGGTGATCATCAGAGACTTTTTTTTCTTTTAAATGCCTCTGATGGAGACCTCCTCCTGAGGAGCCACTCCTGCCTTTTGGCAGCTCTGTGCGCCCATGCATCGAGAAGAGGCTCCTCCTCTTCATCCTCTTCACTTAAAGGAGCTTCTGGAGGCCCTGGCTGAATCCCCGCCTCTGACACCACATCTTCTCCAGCCTCCTCATTGTCCGACTCGAGCGCCAGCTGCACAGGCTGCTGTCGCAGCACCACACCAGCCTCCTCGTTGTCGGAATCAGCTACAATCTGCACAGGCCGCTGACGGGCCACAACAGTGCCATACAGTGCAACAGGGTTGTCTTGTCAATCTTAGATTTAAGACAAGTTATTTAGAAAAACAATAAAGGTGGGATACAAATTAAATAAATAAGTCACTGGAAATGAACAAGAAACTTGACTATTTCTCCGGGTCTGGAATCTGAAATCCTGTGCGCGTGGTATCACCAAAAGTCATCATCCATGGAAGGAAGAGGTGAGTTGAGTTACTTATTGCAACTGTTTTAAAATGGCTTTTTAATCTTTAATGACTGGCATATATAGAACGTTAGAGAGGCTTTATTTGTTTCAGGTTGATTCGGAGTGGCCAAAGGTTAACCGAGAAGTGTCACAAACCCTCTTAACGTTCATCAGGTCCCTTCCTTGACAGCTGCCTTTAAAAGGAGGGTGACTCCAGCTTAACTCTTCCTCTATGAAGGCAGATGAAAATCTAAAATCAGTGTAGCAATTAGAACAACCTTAACTAACAGACACTTATCTTGTACCTTGTGCAGGTTTATAAGAACCTGTAAATGTCGTATAAAGGTCATTGACAGAAAGTGAAGCCTTATCATTACAGGAATCAACCATTTGCCATTTGAAAGCGACCGAACTCTATGTGTGCGTGTGTTTATATGCATGCATTTGTATACACAACCACAGACACACGCATACACACAGACTTGGTACTCCTCGTTTAATGACTCCAATCAGGACTGGCCATTCAGTTGTTAAGCGAAGGAGTCACTAAGTGAAACCATGACTGCTTATGGTCTTACTCCAGCTCTTCTAGGCTTTGCAGAAACTGCAAAGGCCATGCGTGCAAGGATTGGTCGCAAAGTTACTTTTGCCTCACCATTGTCACTTCAAATGGTCACTAAATGAGGCAGTCACTAAACAAGAACCACCTGCACAGACACACACACACACACACACACACACACACAGAGTTATGCATATCTATTCCCTTATACATGCAAAGCACGGGTGGGTTCTACTTACCTTTACTACCAGTTCGCAATGGGATCGTGTGATCCCATTGTGATGCGCAGATTGC
>NC_142073.1:9480463-9505463 GCF_059756535.1 Pantherophis guttatus | reverse complement strand
AAAATTCTATCTTCAGGAACAGAGATTGATCTTAATACCTTACACTAAGCCAGAAAATGGCTTGTTTGGTGTTGGTTCTTCAATCCATGATTAAAACAGTACTTACTTAAATAATGCACAGTGGCTTCATTCCCATATAACAGTATAGTTTGCAAATGACTGCTCCACAAATTGGGCTTACAAAATCTAAGGAAATGTCATGATGACTTTGCATGATCACTAAACAAATTGATTTCAGAACTTGAGAGATCTCTTAATTGGTGAACTGTACTTATAAAAGGTCAGATACTTAAAGGTATGCTGTATTTTTAAATTTCAAATTATTTCGTTCCAGAATTTGGGGGCAGTTGTATAACTCTCTTAGCTTGACTTAGCTGTCTGGGTCTGATTTTTTTAAAAAAAGTCATGACATTTTTAGGAGAGTTGAAGATATCAGGAAGGAAGGAAGGAAGGAAGGAAGGAAGGAAGGAAGGAAGGAAGGAAGGAAGGAAGGAAGGAAGGAAGGAAGGAAGGAGGGAAAGATTAACATTTACAAGGAAAGTTTAAAAGACTTAAGCAAACCAAGAGATTTAATTTATTAATTTAATTAGGCTAGTTGAAGGTATCAAAAGGAAAGGAAGGAAGGAAGGAAGGAAGGAAGGAAGGAAGGAAGGAAGGAAGGAAGGGAGGGAGGGAGAGAGGAAGGGAGGGAGGGAGGGAGGGAGAGAGGAAGGGAGGGAGGGAGGGAAAGATTAACATTTACAAGGAAAGTTTAAAAGACTTAAGCAAACCAAGATATTTAATTTATTAATTTAATTAGACTAGTTGAAGGTATCAAAAGGGAAGGAAGGAAGGGAGGAAGGGAGGGAGGGAGGGAAAGATTAACATTTACAAGGAAAGTTTAAAAGACTTAAGCAAACTAAGAGATTTAATTTATTAATTTAATTAGGCTAGTTGAAGGTATCAAAAAGGAAGGAAGGAAGGAAGGAAGGAAGGAAGGAAGGAAGGAAGGAAGGAAGGAAGGAAGGAAAGAAGGAGGGAGGGAGGGAAAGATTAACATTTACAATGAAAGTTTAAAAGACTTAAGCAAACCAAGAGATTTAATTTTGGTCTTGCTAGGAATAACACAGGTGGAAAAAAAATACTAATATAGTTATAAAAGAAACAGGATTCTGGGACTTGAGGGTGGCCTTCGGGGTGGACTCAATCTGTTTTCATAAAGTACAGATTAAATTCTCATTATGAAACAATAAGTAGAATTATTATTCCTCCTGCACATGATCCAATATATGGTGAGACTTGCAGCTGGGCTATCCGTTTCTCCAAACCGAAAGGTATGTCATTTCAAGTATTTAAAACAGATTTTTACATATATTCTGCAAACAAAGCTTTTTCAAACAAACCTACCATGTCAGTGGAAGTTGCCAAATACATTCTTACAGCGTTGCCACCAACTAATTCAGGAAATGTGGCTGTTCACATATTCATCAAAGCACAGATTTTTTTTAAAAAAAAAACAATTCTTTAAGGACTTTAAAAAAAAAAAAAACCAGATGCCATTGCTGCTTCCTAAAACCACAATCCAGATTAATGAGGTATTCAGAACTGAAAGACTGATTTCTTTCTAGATCTTTATTTTAAGGTTGGGACTTTAGAAGAAAAAGCTCATGCCGCGGATCCAAAAATGCTGGAGGCAATTATTTTGACTGTTATTCTAATGGAATATGCTGATTTTTGGAAAGGCCCGGGTGCATTTTTACATTTTGATTTCCGCATTATGGCTTTGGAATAGGTGTGGTAGCCTTTGAAATGTAAGCTTACTGTTTCTGGAGTCAGCGAACCATTGCTGATAGAGCTGACTAGTCAGAAGCAAAACTGGCTAGTTATAAAAACTACTATAGTATATCCTTTATCTCGTACACATTTAAAGGATTTACCTATCTATCCCACTGCAGACCTACTCATTGAGTAGGAGCCAACAGCGTATGATTGTGTTAATTAATCTGCTATTGTGAGTAAAGGAACAGCTGCGGTGGTCTCGTGGATACGTTGTCAAAAGAAAACAATGTGATGTTAAGCTTCTGACTGCATATTCGGTTACAAAGCAGGTTTACGATAAGTTAGATGCATAAATCACAGATCATTTTTTTTTAATATAATCATCATCATAATAAATAACATTTGACCTTTAAGGGAGAGGTTTGAGCATAGTTCATTTCGGCTTGAAATATGCTCTGAACGGCAATACTTAAAGCTGCAGCTTCAATTCTTTGTTTAGAAAACAAACATTTTCCCCCCGGAAATGATAGGCAAATGGTATCAGCTGCAGTCTGCGACCTCACACTCTTTGAGATACACCGTTGATTGAATAAAAGATCAGAATCCAAACTATCAAGTTAAAAGAAAGGATTATTGGTTTCCTGGCCGTGTCCCCCCACCCCACCCCACCCCCTCGCTCCAATGAAAACATTGTACAGAGAGGCAGAAGAAGAAGGAAAAAAGAGCTTTTGTGATATGAAAAGAAACATTCTCTGTTGACATAGGATTTGATCTTTCCTGGCTAAGGAAAAACGATTCAGAATATACTTTCCCCTTCTCCTTCAAAGTCAAATTATTATAATCCTGTCGTTCAGATGCAGTCAGTGTCAAAATAGGTTTGCCTTTTTTTTAAAAAAGTCTTCCCTTCCATCCCTCCGGCCACGGAAAGTGTTGAAGATCCCATAACCAAGCAATTTTTATTTATTTATTTATTTATATGCCGCCCTTCTCCGGAGACTCAGGGCGGCTTACAAGGCGTTTAGCAATAGCCTTCATACTTTTGTATATTTTATACAAAGTCAGCTTATTGCCCCCACAAACTGGGTCCTCATTTTACCTACCTTAGAAAGGATGGAAGGCTGAGTCAACCTTGAGCCTGGTGAGAATTTAGCCAACAAGGACAGGATAAAAGGTTTATGACCGGTAGATATTTTGTGCTTTTGTTCCGATAAGCATTTCTTCAGAGCAAATTATGTTACTCTCAATGGTGGCAAAGTTAAGCACAGATTTGAGTACTCAGTTTCTAGGGCAGGAGTAGGAGAAGTAGCTGCTTGGGACAATAGCATCCCAAGAGGCATTTGTCTTCTATCCTGCACACCCTGGTCTTCTACCATGTTTCCCCGAAAATAAGACACTGTCTTATATTTTTTTGGATCCTGAAATAAGTGGTTGGCCTTATTTTCGGGGAGGTCTTATTATTTTGGGGTGCGTGGAGCAAGATGGGGCTCCTCTTGCCATCTTACCTGATTTCCAGCTCTGCATTTAAATATTTTTGGGGAGGGCTTATTTTCGGGGGAAGACTTATTTTAGTGCATCCGCTCAAAAGTCCGATTGGGCTTATTATCAGGGGATGTCTTATTTTCGGGGAAATAGGGTAAGCCATCAGTAACATCACTTGACTCCCCAGGAAATATTTTATGAACACAATGCAAATGCATCCCCTTCGCTGATGACTGGAGATGCATCCTTCAGATTTCTCCTGGATTAATTGATCAGATAACTGTTATTCTCATATCTGGCCAACTCCCATATCAGCGTTTTCTGTTCTTTATATCTGAATATAGCACAAAAATAAAGCAGGCCGTACAAATAAACAGTCAACAAAGTTTTTGAAGGTGACATACATGCTATGAAAGCCAGTTTTACCATATGGCTAGCAACGGTGTTTAGGAGATGTTGTAACACAGGGAGGAAAGCAACATAGTGCCTCACTTCTATGACTCCTGATCATTTTCCAACAAGACCGGTCCTTATGAGAATCACAGTGAAAAACTCCTGGAGGATACCAATTTGCCTATATTTGCCCTTTTTCAGCTAGAAGTGCTTGCTCCATGGGCTCTTAAAAATCACTTGTAAGCTTTGGGATTTAATTTATGTGGTTTGGCAAAACAACTCAGATTGGGTTTTGCCATGCTGGTGTGCTCTAAAGGGGGCTGGGTCTACGAAAGTCATGATAGGAATTCTGAGAGTTGCAAACACATCCAATTCACTAACTGTGGCAAGAAAGGTCGTAAAATGGGGCAAAACTCACTTAGCCAATGTTTCGCTTAGTAACAGAAATTTTTCAGCTCAATTTTGGTTGTAAGTCGAGAAGTATCTGTAGTTCTAATCTGATAAAATACCTATCTATGCATAGAAGTCCTGGCAAATAGATGGGAAGAAATGGAGGTAGTGACAGATTTTATTTTCCTGGGCTCCAAGATCACTGCAGATGGGGACTGCAGCCAAGAAATTAAAAGGCGCTTGCTCCTATGGAGGAAAGCTATGGCAAATCTAGACAGCATTCTAAAACACAGAGACATCACCCTGCCAACAAAAGTGCGTATAGTCAAGGCGATGGTTTTCCCAATTGCAATAGATGGCTGTGAAAGTTGGACCATAAGAAAGGCTGAGCGCCAAAGAATTGAGGCCTTTGAACTCTGGTGCTGGAGAAGACTCCTGCGAGTCCCTTGGACTGCAAGGCAATCAAACCCGTCAGTCTTAAAGGAGATCAACCCTGACTGCTCTTTAGAAGGCCAGATCCTGAAGAGGAAACTCAAATACTTTGGCCACCTAATGAGAAGGAAGGTCTCACTGGAGAAGAGCCTAATGCTGGGAACGATTGAGGGCAAAAGAAGAAGGGGACGACTGAGAACGAGGTGGCTGGATGGAGTCACCGAAGCAGTAGGCGTGAGATTAAATGGACTCCAGAGGATGGTAGAGGACAGGAAGGCCTGGAGGAACATGGTCCATGGGGCCAGACATGACTTCACAACTAACAACAACAACAACAACAACAACAACAATGCTTATAAGAGCCAGTATG
Organism: Pantherophis guttatus; assembly: GCF_059756535.1. Taxonomy (NCBI): domain Eukaryota; kingdom Metazoa; phylum Chordata; class Lepidosauria; order Squamata; family Colubridae; genus Pantherophis; species Pantherophis guttatus. Next base: position 9,500,641 of record NC_142073.1, on the reverse strand, counting down.
ATGTTGTAACTAAAAGGCTGAGCTGGGGAATGGAGAGATGAGGTTGTTTTTTAGGCATGGAAACTGGCTGGATACCTTTGGGCCAATCTGTTGCGTACAATACACACTGCAGTAAGAATACCAAATTGCCAATCTTTGGGTTAAGGTCATTAGAATAACACTTTGTGTCTTTAATCAAGCTCTGAGAATTCATGAGTATCATTAGTCACCCGGGTTGATGACTTCATTGAGGTTGATTGAGGAGGGGGCCTTCATTATTACTCTGTATTATGTTTCATTTTCCAAATCAAAATCCTAAAACAAAATAATTTCCTGAGCTTTTTTCTTCTTCTTCTTCTTTCTTTTCTTTCTTTTTTTAAAAAAAGCTTGATTAAAAAACACTGTTGTGGGCTGAAACCAAATTCCTGGCATTATCCATTTTGCAAAATATGCCATAATTGTGGGAAGGCAAAGAAATCTCTTTTTTCAGGATAGGAATTACTGCCGTTTTTAATAACACAATAATTCCTTTTAAGTTATAAGGATGACTAAAGAAGAGAGAAAAGAAGAAGTGAACATATTACACTTTTTTTTTCCACGAGGAAAACATAACAAAATCGTTCATTTTATAAGAGAGTTATGTTAATGAAAGGAATTAAAAGCTGACCCTGGAAGTAAGAGCAAAAAATAAAAAATAAAGAATATTTTGTAATGTGAAACAAAGATGTTCAGGCTCTTTAGAAACTTGGTTGTTAGCTAGAAAAGCAGAAAGTTGCATAGCCTTGAAATCCTGAAACTTTCCTTCTGCCTCGACATTGTATTTTATTCCTAAATTTTCTGAAATGTAATTTCTAAACTAGACAGCTTTCTTAACTAAAATCTGAGTAACAAGACTGGGCTTTTTCTGAATTCTTGTAGGAGAGATGGGATTAAAAAAAAGTATTAAAATAAATGAATATTAAAATATTTATGTACACCGAGAGCATATGCACCAAAGACAAATTCCTTGTGTGTCCAATCACCTTTGGCCAATAAAGAATTCTCTTCTCTTCTCTTCTCTTCTCTTCTCTTCTCTTCTCTTCTCTTCTCTTCTCTTCTCTTCTCTTCTATTCTATTCTATTCTATTCTATTCTATTCTATTCTATTCTATTCTATTCTTAAAAAGATAAATTTGTATTACAAACAGAAGGATATAATTCCCTATTCTGGGTACATGGTGTCAAAGATCAGTAGGGGAAAAATGCTTGGTGCATCTGATGAAAAACACAAGAAAAGTTCTTAGCCAAAGAACTTCCCTTGGCAGTTCTTAGGTTTTCCTTCCCAATCTCAGTTCTCATGGAATGGTCCTTCCATCTTTAAGGTCTCACTTGGCTTCTTGTCCCTTTTGCTGCAAAGGACCACCATGCTCTTCCTGGAAATCAAGCCTCTTAAGGAAGGTTGAGATGCCTTTCCTGAAAATCTACTCAACTTCACAAGGTCACCACTGTTTCCCCCCGGGTTAGCCTTCTGCATCCCCAAAGTAAGAAGTCCTGCCCCAAAGAAAATTGCTTTCAGATAAACACGTCACCGATGGCGCTCAGTCTCCCTTTGTTGAGACTTTCCAACCCAACCAAACGTTAGAAAGAAGTGACAGAATTATTTAGAAATTATGTAATATCATATGTACAGTATGCTGGTGTAGCTAAGTAACTAAAATAGTTGGACTGCATCCGTCTGTCTCTCAACAGCAGAGGTGGGTTTCAGCAGGTTCTGACCAGTTCTGGAGAACCGGTAGCAGAAATTTTGAGTAGTTCGGAGAACCGGTAGTAAAAATTCTGACTGGCCCCGCCCCCATCTATTCTCTGCCTCCTAAGTCCCAGCTAATCGGGAGGAAATGGGGATTTTGCAGTAACCTTCCCCGTGAGTGGGGAGGGAATGGAGCAGTGATGAAATTCAAATTTTTTTACTACCGGTTCTGTGGGCATGGCTTGGTGGGCATGGTGTGGCTTGGTGGGCGTGGCTTGGTGGGGGTGGCAGGAGAAAGATACTGCAAAAATCTCCATTCCTACCCCACTCTGGGGCCAGCCAGAGGTGGTATTTGCCGGTTCTCCGAAGTACTCAAAATTTCCGCTACCGATTCTCCAGAACTTGTCAGAACCTGCTGGATTTCACCCCTGGAATGGAGATTTTACAGTATCCTTCCCATGCCAAGTCCATCAAGCCACGCCCACCAAGCCACACCCACAGAACCGGTAGTAAAATATTTTGAAACCCACCACTGCTCAACAGGATAACTATCGAAAAGTTAATATAAACAGGACCAGCATGTGTCTACACAAATCTTTTCTTCTTTATCTTTTTTTAAAAACTCATTTGAATCTGAGAAGCTTGCCTGTACATCAGCATCTTCAAGTTTTCCACTCTTCTCTACAGCCTGACTCCCAGATTCATTCGACAATGCGTGGCAGGAGGTTCACTGGCACTTTCTGGGTTCTTGAATTAATAGTCGTGAAAGAGTGCTGGGACCTTCCCAAGTTGTGGTTTCTGCATAGCCAAGCTATACAGAACCAGTGTTTTCAATTTTGACACCCTGACTTCCTGGGAGCACATTTATTATCAGGGGAGGGAGGGAGCTATTACACGTGCCCAAATATTCATAATTTTTAACCTTCAGTTTGTTTGTGACCTCTACCAACAGGCACGATGTGTAATTCCATCTGGTCTTGTTTTTATTTATTTATTTATTTAAATTTCTATACCGCCCTACTCCCGAAGGACTCAGGGCGGTGAACAGCCACAGGATAAAAACACATGAATACAAAACTTTAAAATAGAATAAAAACCAATTAAATAATTTGGCTGAACAAATTTAAAATACCCCATAATTTAAAAACAAATTAAAATTTGCATTCACATTTACATTTAGGCCAGGCCGGCTTGATGAAATAAAAATGTCTTAAGCGCGCAACGGAAGGCGCGCAGATCCGGGACAGAAACAGAGAGCTGGAGGGCAATCCTGTAAATCTGGGTATCAGGAGAATAGTCCCTTATCATCTACAAGAAGTTGAGGTTACTCACAATCAAAATTAGCCTGGGACAAAATAAATTTCTACTACATAAAAGCACACAGATGGTCCCAGATTCAGAAGTTTCATTGCCATCATATCTCTTGCCCCAAAAGGAGAATCGGAACCCTACTCCCTTCTAGCACTGATGAAGTTACCTAGCTGGGAATGAAATGTCTGCAAGAAAACAACCAAGCTCAGAGAGCATCAAGGACTCCACAATTCAACCCCGAACTACAGATATTCTCTTCCATTGGGAGAATCAGAAAGTTGACCACTTATGCTTAAGGTTAGCTGAAATTTTCAGAGCTACAACTGAATTTTCCTTGCCTCAATGTTTCCCACCCCCCCCTTAAATATTGTCTTCATTTGGGAAGCAAGTTATCCTGGAATATTTAGATCAGTGGTGGGTTTCAATTTTTTTTTACTACCGGTTCTGTGGGTGTGTCTTGGTGGCCATGGCATGGTTTAGTGGGCATGGCTTGGCGGGCGTGGCAGGGGAAGGATACTGTAAAATCTCCATTCTCACCCCACTCCTGGGGGAAGGATACTGCAAAATCTCCATTCCCAGCCAACTCCTGGGGGAAGGATATTGCAAAATCTCCATTCCCACCCCATTCTGGGGCCAGCCAGAGGTGGTATTTGCCGGTTCTCCGAACTATTCAAAATTTCCGCTATCGGTTCTCCAGAACTGGTCAGAACCTGCTGAAACCCACCTCTGATTTAGATGTTGCAACTCCATAGATACTTTGTACACCTACGCTTTCCAAACACAACTGCACAACTGACAATCCTCTTCTTCAGCCAAACCTTAGCAGCAAATATGGGGATCAATCATAGCTCCGCTTAATTCTTTCCTAACTGTAAACATTTGTAAACCTTCCCTTCCTTATGAGCCTGCTCAGCACCAGAGAACGTATCCCACACAAGATGTGGTGGTTGCCAGCAGGAAAGTGACTAAAACCTTGTCAATGGGGGGAGGGGGGAGTAGAAAGAGTTATCAATCAATTTGACAAGTCATCTCAGTTATATGAAGAAATATATACCAGGAGGCTGTAAATGCTGCCAAAATTGGGGAAGGAAAGTACACGTGCACAGAGGATGAAGTAATTTAAGATGAATTAAACCTACCATTGATTTCTGGTGAAATACAGACTTACAGGGAAGACAACAGGGCAATGAGGCTGAAACAAAATATTTAAATGAAATCTTTTCATCCTAAAATCAGAGAGGAAGACTAAGTGCAATGTGGGAGAAACAAGGAGACAATTCTATCTTAATTTATTTTGAATTCACATTTTCCGCCGCCCCACCCCCCCTTTTGTCACTTGCTTAGGAACCACAAGTCTACACGTTTTTCCTTATTTTTTTATTTATTTTTATTTTTATTTGATTTATAGGCCGCCCTTCTCCAGAGACTCAGGGCGGCTTACAATGCGTTAAGCAATAGCCTTCATACTTTTGTATATTTATACAAAGTCAGCTTATTGCCCCCACAAACTGGGTCCTCATTTAACCTACCTTAGAAAGGATGGAAGGCTGAGTCAACCTTGAGCCTGGGGAGATTCGAACCTGCAGAAATTGCAGGCAGCTGTGTTAATTACAGGGTGCATTAAACCACTGTACTACCAAGGCTCACTCGTCAGAAGCAATTGTCTCTTCACCTTCGCTCAGACGTCTCTACATGGCAAGATCGCGCTGGTGTTAACATAACGAAAGTAAAACTAAAGGAGTCCCTGCGGATTTTATTCCGCTAGTTGTTGCCTCCTATAGGGGCAGGTGCTCATCTATTTAAAAGCCATGGAGCTAGGACTATCTGAAGACATTTCCATGGTCAGGTGGCCAGCAGGATGTCATGGAACACTGTTACCTTCCCACCAAAGTGATACCTATTTATCAACTTGCATTTGTGTGCTGTAAAACAGCTAGGCTGGCAGGAGCTGGGAGGAGGACGGGAGCTCACCCATCGTGAGGTGCTTGGGTCTCAAACCTCACATGCCACAGCTGATTTCCCCCCCTCGCTTCTACTTACTACTTACCTTCCCAAGCCTCCTTTTGGCGCATACTGTGCATGAATGCATGGTGCACACCGTGCATTGGCTCGCAGCGTGCATTTGGTGCGCGGCACGCATGCACGACCAGCAAACCAGTAGCAAACCAGTTCAGATTTCACCACTGGCATGTAACATTCTATTCACATCTATATTGAAGCAAAGCAATGCCAGGGTATATTTCTCTTTTACCCTCTTCTGAGCGGGGATGTATTTGGTTTTTTGTGACTATCACCGTTTGGTTAGTGTTCACTGAGAATCTCCCTTGGAAATATGGTATTTGTGCGGCTTTCCCCGGCACCATCAAAATCCCACAGATTGATTCTTGCTCTCTATGAGCTTGTTCTCCAGCAAGCACTGGCACAAAATAAAGACAGCAAGCACTGCCTTGTGCTAAAGCGATTACCATATGGATGGCCTGCCTAATGAGGCCTATTTTGAATGACCGCTTTGGCCTTTCGTTTTCTTATTGTATAGCGGGGTGGTAGTTTACAGCTATTGTGTGGCAGGCTACAAATAAACTTTCCAAAGTCCAGCTGCAGAATCAATTTGCAAGTACAACTGTCCAAGAGGATGTCTCCAGATCAGCAGAACAAAAATGAAGGGAGGACAATGAGTGTTTCTGAATTCCCCAACACCTGTACCTACTCGAATCAATTCCCCAAAGCAAAGATATTTGGATTTGATTACAACAACAGAGTGAGAAGTGAAGCAAAAGAATAAAATGATAGGGTGGTCTTTCTTTTTTCTTTTTAAGAGCACCAGTCATTTCTCATCATGAAATCAAAATGTGTTTAAAAAAAAAAACTTGCCAACATAATCTATATCAGCATCATTTTCATATACTTATATAAGAGAGAAATTAAAGAACTATGCTCCAAATTCATTCATTAATAGCAGTGGGTGTTGGAAATTTGATTCATTGCTTTATTAACTTAAAACCAGAAGTGGGTTTCAGCAGGTTCTGACCAGTTCTGGAGAACCGGTAGTGGAAATTTTGAGTAGTTTGGAGAACCGGTAGTAAAAATTCTGACTGGCCCTGCCCCCATCTCTTCTCTGCCTCCTGAGTCCCAGCTGATCAGGAGGAAATGGGGATTTTGCAGTAACCTTCCTCTGGAGTGGGGAAGGAATGGAGATTTTACAGTATCCTTCCCCTGCCATGCCCACCATGCCACGCCCACAGAACCGGTAGTAAAAAATTTGGAAACCTACCACTGCTTAAAACCCATATCTTTTGTGGAGCAAAACTGAGGCACAGGCTGACATTTTTAAAAAACCACACACACATGGTATATCACTATGCGCGTAGTCTGGGAGAAGTTGTATACAGGCAGATGAGAATTTTCTTTTTAAGAATAAATAGGGTTGAACCACTCAAGAGGTTCAGGATGTACACAGCCGCCATGGAAATTTGATGACTTGAAATGTGGATTATCAAAAATCCATAACTACAAAAGAAATAAAGCAGACATTTCTACAAGAGGATTGCCAAGACTGAGCCCCCTGCCCAAAAAAAAAAATGGGTAGTGATGAACTAAATTCTCCTGATTTTATATTGAGAAACCTGTTTAAGAAATTGTTTTATTCCTTTGTTTCTTGTTTTGAAGAACTTAGCATACAGCAGTGATGGCTAACCTTTTTGCCGTCGCATGCCAAAAGCGGGGGAGCACGGAGGGGTCATGCACACGCATGCCCACACCCATAATTCAATGCGCCCCACCCCTACGTACGTGACCCTCGGCGCTCCCCCCACTTTTGGCATGCAATGGCCCGGTGGGCTTGGTAGGCCCATTTTTCGCTCTCCCCAGGCTCCAGAGTCTTTCTTGGAGCCTGGGGAGGACAAAAACGGCCTTCCTCATGCCCCCGGAGGCCAGAAACAGCCTATTTCCCATGCCCCTGTAAGGCCTGAAAATCAGCTGGCTGGCACGTGTATGCATGCTGGAGTTGAGCTAGGGCAACACCTCCGTGCCCACCGATATGGCTCCGCATGCTACCTGTGGCACGTATGCCATAGGTTCACCATCACGGGCAGACAGTATAGTCTTATTGCTGTCAGGTTTCAAGGTCGTCTCAAATAAATTGCATTTCAAACAAAGTCTTTGATGAAAAAAAAACTCCAATTTATTAAGCACGACATTCTACTCCGACTCCATCACAGCCAACACTGACTTCCAGACCCAAAACCCTCCCTTTCCGTTCCCCACTCCCCTGCACTCATTGGCCATCTTCCAAGTCACTCTACCCCTAATCTACTGCTCCAGCTCAAAGGAATTTCCCCGTCTCATCCCATCTCCTAGAGGATATTATCTCCAGGGAAAATAAGTAGGTGAAAAGTCAAACGTCCCTTTCCAGACGCCTCCGCTTCTCCTTCTAATGTCAGCACTAGAGTAAAATGCAGCTTAAGTGCTGACAATTGCGTTTTCCTTGAAAACACCTGAATTCAGCCGCTTCAATTTTTTTTTGAAAAAAATTCTCTCAACTTTGATCCTGTTTCATAAGGGCGACTTGCCTCTAGCCCAACCAATTGGCCATCCAGAGCCCTAAAATACAGGACTCGACAGCATCCCGTCCCTCACAGCCAAGTTGGCCCCACTTACATAAGTCCTGCCAATGTGAATTCTGATAAGCCTGGATAAAGTTGAGTTGATTTGGAAGTTGAGTTTTCAACCCAACGTGATCCAATTCCCAGTTCAAATAAAATTTCCAAATAGGAAGTTGCAATTTGGATCACCTTGGGCTGGATGAGTTTGAATCAATCTGATGGCTTGGAAGGCTTAGAGCATGCAAAAATGCCTCTTTCTAAACAAGTTTGATTTCTCCAAATTGGATCAGGGATCTGAACTAAAGTTATTCCACTCGAAACCAATTCATTCCCTCTCATTTTCTGTTTTTTCCTAGGCTGCTGGAATAGTACAAGATAGAGCAGTGACAAAACGGTAGTCTCAGCCTTACTTCCAAACCGATATTATTGAAGGACTGGAAAGGAAATCTTGACATGACTCAAGAAGTCCGTCCTCACGTCAAGAATTGAACTAAGGTGCACCTGAAGTTATACATAATTATTACATGTGAAGTGTTAGTATTACTTTATCATGCCTCGGTGAGACCACACATGGAATATTGCCTCCCAGTTTTGGTTGCTATCATATAAAAAAGATGTTGAGATTCTAGAAAGAGTGCAGAGAAGAGCAACAAGGATGATTAGGGGACTGGAGGCTAAAACATATGAAGGACGGTTGCAGGAACTGGATATGTCTGATTTAATGAAAAGAAGGACTAGAGTTGACATAATAGCAGTTTTCCGATATCTCAGAGGCTGCCCCAAAGAAGAGGGAGTCAAGCTATTCTCCAAAGATCCTGAGGGCAAGACAAGAAGCAATGGATGGAAACTAATCAAGAAGAGGAGCAACCTAGAAATAAATAGAACTTTCCTGATAGTTAGAGCAATTCATCGGTAGAATGGCTTGCCTTCACAGGTTGTGGCTGCTCCAGCACTGGAGGATTTTAAGAAGAGATTGGCAAATTTGTCTGAAATATGAGGTTCTGAGTTGAGCTAGAAGACCTCCAAAATCCCTTCCAACTCTGTTGTTCTGTTATTTTTTATTAAAATAACATTCATTCATTCATTCTCTTTCCTTTGGTGCAGGTGCACAGATTCACTACCTCTCGTGTCACTTCCAAAGGTACTATGACAGTTTGCAACACTGACCAATCCATAGCAAATACATTTTGGGCCATATGGTATGAAAACCGAGATCCTTTCCTTTCCCCCCCTCCCTTCCCTTCTAAACAGCTGGGTGAGTAACTACAAGGAAAAGACAGTTAGCAGCTGCGTGCTGTTGTCATTACTTTGATGCTGCTTAAAGGAATCTAAACCTTCTACGCCTGAGATTAGAAGCAATGAATGTTCCTCTCCAAATATGAGAGAAAACAGCGATGGGAGCTATAATTATGTTTTACAGGTGTCATCAGAACAATGGCTCCAACTTTTACTCACAATAAACACATTCTTGTGCTATTTTGTGACCATTTTTTTTTCAAAGGCCTTCTGGGAAAAAAGGTATTACCGTACAAAGGCAACGGCACTAAATAAGCATGAAAAGGACTCTTTAAGTAGAATTCCTTTCATATGCAGCTCACCTGGGTGTTTCTATGATTAACTAAGCTCTATGGAAGCATTCACTTACAGACAGGTACAGTTAAATCCACCCTCTTCTCCCTCTGTCTGAGACCAACCAACTTGAACAGAAGTCGGCAAAAAGATTCTGTACCAACACTCAGACCTAAGTGCTTATGGAGATGAATGAAAAAAAAAAAAGGACTACAGGTGAGATGATAGCAGTGTTCTAATATCTAGGGGGTTGAAGAAGAGGGGGTCAACTTATTTTTCAAAGCACCAGAAGGCAAGACAAGAAGCAATGGATGGAAAATAATCAAAGAGGGAAGCAACTTAGAACTAAGGAGAAATTTCCTGACAGTTAGAACAATTAATCAGTGGAACAACTTGCCTCCAGAAGATGTGGGTGCTCCAACACTGGAGGTATTTAAGAAGAGATCGGACAACCATGTGTCTGAAATGGTATAGTCCAGCTTTCCTTCTTGAGCAGAGTGTTGGACTAGAAGACCTCCAAGATCCTTTCCAACTCTATATAACAGAATAACAGAGTTGGAAAGGACTTTGGAGGTCTTCTAGTCCAACCCAACCTCCTGCTTAGGCAGTAGGCCCTATAGCATTTCAGACAAATGGTTGTCCAATTTCTTCTTAAAAACCTCCAGTGTTGGAGCATCCACAACTTCTGAAGGCAAGTTGTTCCACTCATTAATTGTTCTAACTGTCTGGAAATTTATCCTTAGTTCTAGGTCTGTTCTCTCCTTGATTAGTTTAGTGGCTATCATGTCACCCCTAGTCCTTCTTCTATTATTCTGTTATCACACCCAGGGGTGGGTTCTACTTACCTTTACTACTGGTTTGCAATGGGGCCGCGCACGCGTGCTTCTGTGCATGCTTCCTGATGACATCGGGGTCGGTGGGCGGAGCCTCCCACTGGTTTTACTACTGGTTTTTGCGAACCGGTCTGAACCGGGAAGAACCCACCACTGATCGCACCACTGGGAACCCAGGCTTAACACCCAGTCCACTGAATGGCAAATGAGTGATAATGTCTCTTTAGCCTCAAGGATAAATCCCTTTGTCTTCCTTTGCTTTTCCTCCACTGCCTCACCCAGATGATGAACAAGTTTGATTATTATTATGGGAAGAGGTGTGTGTGTGTGTGTGTGTGTGTGTGTGTGTGTTTATGTGTGTATTTTTAAACTTGCAATATTTGCCAGATTCCGTTGCCTTGACCAGCTTAATTTCCACCAATCCTTTCTAACAAAGTTTAAAATAAAAGAGGAGGAGGAAAATATGGCTAAAATAATGCATTAAGATTGTGTAGGAAGTTAGCACCCACCCCTTTCCTAGAAGAATGAAATATTTTAGGAAATATTAAAAAGGCAGAATATTATGTTTCCCTAGATGAGAAATGGAGAAGCATGTTTTAAAGACAAAGCAGCTCCCACCTTCCTGCCCCCCACCCTTTGTTAATGGGCCAGAGGAAGAAACTCAATTCCCTCCCATCTTTATCAATGGACCATCATCTGCAACACAATATGACCCACCTATCAACAGAAACTCACCTGGGAAGATTACATCAGCCAACAAGGCTAGCTAAGACCCCCACCCCCTGGGAGTCTGACAACCAATCAGGATACTCTTTCAGGGCCCAAGGAAGTTCAAAACCAGAGAGGGCATAAAACCCGGGGACTCGCTGCATCTCAGCCCCTTTTCTGTTCAGGAACTCAAACCATGTGATCCTGTCCACTATTAAACCATCTTTCCAAGCAGTCTCCAAGTTTCCAGTGACTTGAGCTGAACCCAGAAGGATATTTCTTCTAACAGTTGCAAAACACAGTGTGGGGGTGGGAGGAGCCTTAATCAGTTGGAACAACTCCAATAAAACTGTAGGTACCTAATACCAGTCATCATTTGAACAAGGGATGGGCCATGGCAAGAATGTAAATTATGTGGGAAACACAATAAAACATCATCAATAGAAATGGACTCGCTCACCCACGCTTTAATTGTATAGTGTAAGTATACAACATGCTTGGCCACTCAATACAGCTGGCAGAGATGCTGCAAATGATGCCCTCCTTTAAATGTGAGTAATTACACACTGTTGTCCTCCTTTATGCTCTTTGTCTGGTCCATCATGGCTTCTTTACCAACATATACTTAACCAAGAGAAACGGACACATACCAAGTTGGGTAAAACATGGGCCAAAGCCAGAACACTGGAATAGTAGTTTGCAAAAACAGAAGTGTGTGTGTGTGTTACTTTTATACCTGTCCACCTAATGATAGATCCATTATGTGGATAACAATGGGGCAAACAGGTACCTTACAAAACATTGGTTTGTAGTAGGAGTTGAATGGGTGGGAATAAACAGTCTTCGTTATGTTTAGTTATGGGAAATGGAAATCTCTGTCACCTGACCATTACAATCTGGGTACCTGTGGCATATCTACTGGTGCATATCTGTGACATCAAACTTTCTTTGAGCACATGGGCAGCACCCATTGCCTATCTTACTACCTTTCAAAAGAGTTGGATACTTCACTACATGGCTAAAGATACCAGAATGTAGAAACTGCCTAATCTAGCAATTCCTCTCTTGGATGCATAGTAGAACTCCATAAAATGTATTGGAGTTGCAGAGTGGAGAATGGGGAATGGAATGGAATGGAATGGAATGGAATAGAATGGAATAGAATAGAATAGAATAGAATAGAATAGAATAGAATAGAATAGAATAGAATAGAATAGAATAGAATAGAAATTATTGGCCAAGTGTGATTAGATACACAAGGGATTTGTTTCTGGTGCAGAAGCTCTCATATTACATGCAAAGCAACAGAGTAATAATAATCATAAGGTAGTAGTAAAAAAAATGAAAGCATAATAATAATAATACTATAGCCCTACTACATGGGTAAATATCTTTAGGCATAAGAGGGTGCTGTGGGAATTAGGTGTTTAGCAGAGCGATGGCACAAGGGAAAAAACTGTCTCTGTGTCTAGTTGTTTTGGCATTCTATAGTGGCATCCTGAGGGGTGTCTGATAGAAACATGAATGCATAACTAGAATATGATGATTGTTATATGCCATCGAATCCGGGTTAACTCTTTAACAAGCATATAGACAAGACTTTCTCCAGGATGGCCCAAATTCAATGTTGTCTTTTAAGATCTTCCAACACTGCCAATGTAATTGAGTCTATCCACCTGCTGTTGTCCTCTCTTCCTTCCTTCCACTTTTCCCATGGTGATAGAAGTGTCGAGGGAGCTTCTAATAACATATCCAAAATACGATCATTTGAGCCTGATCATTTCTTCCTCAAGGGAAAACAAAGAAAAAAAAAGAATAGTGGTTTCTGAAAGGGAGGGGCAGAGACAGTTCCTGCACTTCTATTTCACAGGTATCATCTCAACAATGATTTTGCTACGCTGCTACCCCATTAATGTAATCCTTACCCTTGGAGCTGTTCTGAATGAGAAAAAAGTATCCCACAAGATGGAACAGCAGCTGCGTTTCCCTGGAGGCAACTTGTTTGCTACGCCTCCTTGTTTTCATTATAAAAAGTTGGTCGAAGCAGGGCACTGCCCTTGGGATACCAGACCAACCGTTTGTTAAGAAAAACACGAAATGCTAAACATTAGTATTCTCAAGGTTCCAAAAATGAGGCATCTAGAGCCTCGTGCATCAAGAGCCGAGTCCCTAAAGATTCTAGGTAGGTCCAAAGCAACCCAAAACTAGCTAAATGACCACTTATACTCTAACCACATCATAGGGCCACTCTGGGCTTTCATCAATTGTAATTCAAACATTTCTTTGTTTGAATGAATTCTTGGACTTTGAGGTATATGTAATCAACAACTTCCAGATGTTGCTTCTTCCGCAGACTTATTATACATTCAATTAATGTTGTAATAAATCAGCATCTCCAATATGGAAGAAGCACAGGGTAAGTGAAATACAGTTAATGATAAAATGAAAAGTAGCTTGGAAAAGCTATTTCTAAATTGATGTTCCAGATGAGTTTAAGTTTTTGTGGTTAGAGCTGTGGGCTAAGGAATCCCGGATTCAAAAGCTGCTTTAATCTCAAGTTTATTAATAATCACGAGGTCCAGGTTTCTTTCCACACTTCAATACGTTATACAAATGCTAAGTATTTATGCTTATAATTGCAATGTGTACATTTGAGGAAGAAGTTCCAATGTATTTCTAGGGTCAATTTGATATGCCGCCTTGAGTCTCCGGAGAAAGGCGGCATATAAATTGAACTAATAATAGTAATATCAACAAAAGAAGCTATTCTTTAAACACGGGTGGAATGTATGGCTGTGAAAGTTGGACCATAAGAAAGGCTGAGCGCCAAAGAATTGAGGCCTTTGAACTCTGGTGCTGGAGAAGACACCTGTGAGTCCCTTGGCCTGCAAGGCGATCAAACCGGTCAGTCCTAGAGGAGATCAACCCTGATTGCTCTTTAGAAGGCCAGATCCTGAAGAGGAAACTCAAATACTTTGGCCACCTAATGAGAAGGAAGGACTCACTGGAGAAGAGCCTAATGCTGCGAACGATTGAGGGCAAAAGAAGAAGGGGACGACAGAGAACGAGGTGGCTGGATGGAGTCACTGAAGCAGTCGGCATGAGCTTAAATGGACTCCAGAGGATGGTAGAGGAAAGGAAGGCCTGGAGGAACGTTGTCCATGGGGTCGTGATGGGTCGGACATGACTTCGCAACTAACAACAACAAGAAGAAGACAACTAGACATCTGATTGATGGAACACTAATCCTAAAATATTAGCTTTATAATTTGGGAGTTATTGTTTGATCTCACAATTCTTCTGGATGTACCATGGGCATCAGCAGAATGGCATGTTTTTGCCATCCTTGGCTGGTAGCTAAGCTTTGACCACCAAGTCATTAGAGAACATGTCACCTCAGGTTTCTCCATGCTCTGAAGCTTCACTGAAAATGTTTAAGGATAATCCTACACTCTGCAAGAACAGCTTGCTGTGTCTATGCATTTCAGAATGTATTACCTCAATTTTCTTCTTCACTTGTTTCCAATTTGGGTACCGATTCCAATCAGAATGCCGAAGTTCGGTTTTCAAAGCTCTGAAAGATAGAAATCTCTCAAAAAGTGTCTTCTGCTGTATATTCCATTCCACGTGCTCAGTGGTGGGATTCAAATTTTTTTATTACCGGTTCTGTGGGTGTGGCTTGGTGGGCATGGCATAGGTTGGTGGGTGTGGCTTGTTGGGCATGACAGGGGAAGGATACTGCAAAATCTCCATTCCCTTCCCACTCTAGGGGAAGGATATTGTAAAATCTCCATTCCCTCCCCACTCCAGGGGAAGGTTACTGCAAAATCCCCATTTCCTCCTTATCAGATGGGATTCAGGAGGCAGAGAACTGGGGGTGGGGCCAGTCAGAGGTGGTATTTACCGGTACTCAACATTTCCACTACCGGTTCTCCAAATCTGGTCAGAACCTGCTGAATACCACCTCTGCACGTGCTCCATTCAATATCTGAAGATTGCCTCCAGATTCAATAAGTTGCATGACTAAATAAGACATGGCAAGCAACAACTAAGAGTAGGGTCTTTTCAGAACAGACTATTATTTAGTGGACATTCACCAGAATTTCCTTCTCAAAGGCATTTTGCTCAAATGTGGGTACTCCAGAAATATTTTCCCTTCTTGTCCTGTTTGCTTTGTTATTTCAGTGCTATTCCTCCACCACTAATATTTGATTCCTTTCCTTTCCTTTTTTTTTAAAAAGTAGAGCCATTTTAATGTATGCTTGTATGTTTAATTCATCTCCAAAATGGACCTATGTGTGTTTTTAAATAAATAACAATAAAATACTTAAGACTTCTTTCAATCAAACCCTGCTGTGATGCTGAGGAAAAACAGATTGTATCTTGGTGGTTTTTAAAAACTCTAAATACAGATCTAAGCACGAACATATTATAGTGTTATTTTTATAATGCATTCTACAGTAGGTATCTGATTCATAGTTGCTATATTTAGAAATATCATATGGTGACAGTGAAATATTTTTGGTAATATCCTTAAATAACTAGTAATGAAAATTTAAACAGGAATCTTCTTGTACTTCCTGCCTATTAGTAGCACCATTGTGCTGTCTTTCAGCAACTATGCTGGTCTTCCCAAAGTTACTCTCAATCTAACCCAAAATAAATTGGGGGAAAAAAAAGCTGTATTCTGTGTGAAGTTGATAACTCCTACATCTTACTTACGTAATGTGCTGGGATGTGTTTTACTTCAAAGGGATATTACAAAGCTACCATTCCACCATTTTAGAACTTTACATTCCTTTTTGGTGAAAACGTGAAGTGATGCTTTCATATTTAAAAAAAAAAAATCTGCAACAAATACTTTACCCAATATTCTAAGGCACATTTGCATTCTTTCTCTGTAGTTTGTTTATTTTCATTTTATTTTAATTTATTTGTATCCCATCTTTGTTATTTTATAAACTCAAGGTGGCAAATATATCTAATAATGCTTCTTCCTTATATTTTTCCCACATCAACAAACCTGAGAGGTGTATTGGATTGAGAGAGAGAGAGAGAGAAAGAGGGAGGGAGGGAGGGAGGGAGGGAGGGAGGGAGAGAGACAGACAGACAGACAGACAGAGACAGAGACAGAGACAGAGACAGAGACAGAGACAGAGAGGATGGAAGACTGGTCCAAAGTCACCCAGTCAGCTTTTAAGGCGGGACTAGAACTCACAATCTCGCGGTGATTGTCCAAAGTCACCCAATGGGCTGTCATATCCAAGGCAGGATTAGAACCAGGGGTGCTATTCAGCAGGTTCTGACAGGTTCTGGAGAACCGGTAGCGGAAATTTTGAGTAGTTCGGAGAACCAGAAAATACCCTCTCTGGCTGGCTGGCCCCGGAGTGGGATGGGAATGGAGATTTTGCAATATCCTTCCCCCAGGAGTGGGAGGGAATGGAGATTTTGCAGTATCCTTCCCCTGCCATGCCCACCAAGACATGCCCACCAAGACACACCCACAGAACTCACAGAAGTCATTTTTTTTTTATTCCACCCCTGACAAGAACTCACAATCTCCCATATTCTAGTCTAGTCCTTTAACCACTAGACCAAACTGGCCATTGTATCTGAACTGAGTGATGTGCCATAAGATATAAACTTCGGATGTTTTGATCAATAACAGTGAAAGAGCCTTGATAGTACAGTGGTTTAGTGCACCCTGTTATTAACACAGCTGCCTGCAATTTCTGCTGGTTCAAATCTCTCCAAGGCTCAAGGTTGACTCAGCCTTCCATCCTTTCTAAGGTAGGTGAAATGAGGACCCAGTTTGTGGGGGCAATAAGCTGACTTTGTATAAAATGTACAAAAGAATGAAGGCTATTGCTTAACGCATTGTAAGCCTTCCAGCGACATTACAGCTGCTCAATTTTATCCAAGTCTGGCTAGTATAGAATGGCTGGCATTTCAATGCCAGTCTTCATCCCATCCCACGTGGCAACATTTCAGTAAATGAATCACGTCAAAATAGAACAAAGTTTGCATCATATACTGTAGGTAGTCCTTGACTTACGACCACAACTGAGCCCAAAGTTTCTGTTATTAAGTGAGACATTTGATAAGTGAGTTTTGCCCCATTTTACAACCTTTCCTGCCCCAGTCGTTAAGTGAATCACTGCAGTGGATAAGTTAGTCACCCGGTTGTTAAGTGAATCTGGCTTCCCCCATGGACTTTGGTGGTCAGAAGGTCGCAAAAGGGGAGCAACGGTCATAAATGTGAACCAATTTTGATCACATGATTCTGGGGATGCTGGAATGTAATGCTGTGAAAAATGGTCAGAAGTCCGTTGTAACGTTCAGTGCCGTTGTAACGTTGAATGGGTCACTAAATGAAACTGTTGTAAGTCGAGGACTACGTGTATTCACATCTGGATTGAAATAGAAAGAAAAGTGATAGAACCAAGTGTTATAAGAGATACAACTTCCTCAGCAATGCAAATGAATTGCAGGAAATAGCCTCACGCAACAATTCGATGAATGGCTTCATTGGATGATGCACGATTGATAAAGCCAATAAGCAGCGTGATCATTGTCCCTGCCTCTTGTCCCTTGAGAAAGAGGGATTTCCAAAGATTCTCACCTCAGTCTAGTCTATCCGCTTGGAAGCAACCTCTGCAGTACCCCACAACATTAAGAGTTGTAAACCTAATCTTGTTAAGCTTTTTCTCCAGTAACATTGAACTGCAAACTAGGGCATACAAAACCTTTGCTAGACCAATTCTCAAATACAGTTCGTTTGCCTGGAATCCGCACTGTATATCAGACATTAATACAATTGAGTGAGTCCAGAGGTACGAGAAGAGTCCTCCACTCCTCTGCTCACAACAGAATATCTTATGCCACCAGGCTTGAAATTTTGGGCTTGGACAACTTATTACTACGCCACCTACGGTCTGACCTAAGCGTAGTACACAAAATTATCTGCTACAATGTCCTACCTGTCAATGACTACTTCAGCTTCAACTGCAATAATACACAAGCACACAATAGATACAAACTCAAGGTAAACTGCTCCCAACTCGATTGCAGAAAATACGACTTCAGCAACAGAGTGGTCAATGCGTGGAATGCACTACCTGACTCTGTGGTTACATCCCCAAACCCCCAAAACTTTAACCTTAGACTGTTTACTGTGGACCTCACCCCATTCTTAAGAGGTCCATAAAGTGGAGGGGGTGTGCATAAGCGTACCAGCTTGCCTACCGTCCCTGTCCTACAGTCCCCATTTCTTGTATTCATACCCATGTTTATACTTATTCCTCTTATCTCGTACATGCTTGACAAACTAAATAAATAAAATAAACAAATAAAAACAACTTCCACAATTTGCCGAATGGTTGGGTTTCAGAAACTAACGGGAGGGGTTTGGCATCTGACATGACATCCTGCTTGTGACCTTCCCCAGCAACATCTGGTTGGTCACCCTTGGAAACAGAGCACGAGGCTAAACAGATCTTTTGCCTTTCCCCAGTTAAGCCATTTCTCCTCGGCTTCTGCCATTGATGGACATTATGTAAGAAACAAAAAGCTGAACCTCAGCCAGGAAGTGCTTTCCCCAATGCCTAGATGCACCACAGCTTTCATACCCAGCGTTCAAGCTTCTCTAAATCTCTTGCAAACATGGAGCAGCATGTACGGTGTTCCATATCGGGCACCAGAAATGCTACATATGGCGTTCAGTTATAACAGCTGAGCTTTAAAAGAAGTGCAGCTTTGCATCCCAGTCAACCTGACACCAAACGAGACAAACAAATAATCAGCAACCATGGTCCCCCTAACAGCCACAACTCAAAATAATCTGAAGAACCATTGTACAGTGAGTGAATCTTTTTAATTTCCCCCAAATTGTTTGTCACCTCTTCCTGAGAATATTTTGCCAATCAAAGCAACCTAGGGATCACTGCATGCTGCTTTTAAATTTTAACACTCTTAATTATTTCCTGGCATAAATTCATTCTCTTTTTTTCTCTCTCTCTCTCTCTTTCTCTCTCCCTGGGGGGAAGGGAAGGGAAGGGAAGGGAAGGGAAGGGAAGGGAAGGAAAGGAAAGGAAAGGAAAGGAAAGGAAAGGAAAGGAAAGGAAAGGAAAGGAAAGGAAAGGAAAGGAAAGGAAGATAGGGAAAGGGAAAGAAGATAGGGAAAGGGTAGGGTAGGATAGGGTAGGGTAGGGTAGGGAAGGGAAGGGAAGGGAAGGAAAGGAAAGGAAAGGAAAGGAAAGGAAAGGAAAGGAAAGGAAAGGAAAGGAAAGGAAAGGAAAGGAAAGGAAAGGAAAGGAAAGGAAAGGAAAGGAAAGGAAGATAGGGAAAGGGTAGGGTAGGGTAGGGAAGGGAAGGGAAGGGAAGGAAAGGAAAGGAAAGGAAAGGAAAGGAAAGGAAAGGAAAGGAAAGGAAAGGAAAGGAAAGGAAAGGAAAGGAAAGGAAAGGAAAGGAAAGGAAAGGAAAGATAGGGAAAGGGAAGAGAAGGAAAGGGGAGAGAAGGGAAGGGAATATTGTTTTGAAGGCACACCCACAAACACATTGTTGCATAATATTGCAGCTATTTAATATTCATAGTAAACACTATGCAGAGTTCCTTGAGGTAGTTTAGAAGTCTAATAAATGAATAAGAATATGTTCTTGCTATGTTCTGTGTTTTAGATGAACTTCAAAAGGTCATACTCACCAACAAATCTTGCTTGCAGTTTTAGCTTTCTGGTTATAGCCCTAGAAAAACTCTTCCTTCTGCTGGCCATCCATTGTCTTCCATAGAAGTCATGGGAAGTCATCTAAGAACAATTCTTGTTCTTATATCAAGGAATTGGATAAAATAGCAAATAACTAGAATTGTTCTTAGATGACTTCCCATGAAGTATTTATAACAAATACAGCATTTAGCTGTATTTCAGATCAACATGTCCACAAAACCGTCTATAATCTGCCCCTCTGGATGGCTCTATGGGTCTGCTTTTCTGTAAAGCAATATTTGTCAACCTCATCAATTTTAAGATGTGTGTGGAATCCCAGAATTTTGGCTGGAGACTTCTGAGAGTTGTACATCTCCACCCCAGATCACCCCAATGATGCCCTTGAAGTGATGTCCCAGTGCCTGGAGGCCATACGGATCTGGATGGGGAGAAACAGACTCAGGCTCAACCCATCCAAGACAGAATGGCTGTGGTTTCCGATGTCCCGATATAGTCAGTTGGTGCCATCACTGACTATTGGGGGTGAGTCGTTGGCCCCCACGGAGAGGGCTTGTAACTTGGGTGTCCTCCTGGACTCACGGCTATCTTTAGAAGAGCATTTGACGGCTGTGGCCGGGAGGACTTTCTATCAGGTTCGCCTGATCCGCCAGTTGTGTCCCTTTCAGGACTCATTACGTATGGTCACTCATGCCCTCGTCACTTCCCGCCTGGACTACTGCAATGCTCTCT
>NC_142073.1:9415463-9475463 GCF_059756535.1 Pantherophis guttatus | reverse complement strand
GCCTTGGAGAGATTCGAACCAGCAGAAATTGCAGGAAGCTGTGTTAAAGACAGGGTGCACTAAACCACTGTACTATCAAGGCTCTTAGCCACTGAGCCACCGCTTCCCTTTATAAATGGTAAATCTCATAAATTGACTAAGGTCCAGAAATGCAGCTGGGTTTTGTTGTCTTTTTTTAAAATAGAGGGAATTTAAAGAGCAAAATATTCTCTAAATTCCCCAGGATAAAAGAAGATTAAAGATGCATGAATTATTTTCATGTATGGTTAGAAACTTTGCACCATAGTTTTCCTAATCATTGGAGTGGACTACAGGCTCAGAAAGCTATAAACCTGGCCAGTTTTGAAAAAGACAAAGCAAGTTCAGAGACGAGAGGTTCAGTCAGGAAAAATCCCTACCCTTCTCTCTGTATCCAGAGACTGTGTTTGGCATGTATAGCAAGCAAGTGATTTCATAGATGGACAGACCATTAATTTGGCCAGGAGACTGCTGTGGCCCAGGTTATCTATGGTTTTACCCAGCGGTGGACAACATCTAAAGGCAGCTGCTGTGGCACCTCTCACCACTGGCAAAGAATGATGGAAATTGGAGATTGAAAACATCTGTCAAGCACAGCTGCCCATCCCTGACCTTGGGAGACAGGAGGAAGAGTCCAGCCTAGACCACGCTCTGATAAATTACATTTGGGTCCAAAAGAGGAAAGGTTGGAGAAATTGTACAATGGAGGTAGTATTAGTATTCATGGTTGGTGCTTCTTATCTGGACTATCTCAAAGGCCTGATAGTTACAGCTGGGGGAGTGGGGGAAAACAATGTATTTGATTGGTATTTTTGATGCTCAAAACTGGATATTGTTCTGGTCCAGATTCAACCAGAAAGGAACAGAAGAAGCAAAAATGAGTTTCTTTCCACCCCAAAAAAAAAAAGGCCATTTTGGGGGGATTTACCCACCAAGCCTATAATCAAATTAGACTGATTTCAAGGATCTCTTTGAACAAGAGTCAAGAAAAGGACTCTTGGATAGCCTGGATAGCTCAGCAGACTAATGCACTGTAATTTAATTCCAGCTGTCTGCAATTAGTAAGTTCGAATCTCGCCAGGCTCAAGGTTGACTCAGCCTTCCATCCTTTCTAAGGTAGGTAAATTGAGGACCCAGTTTGTGGGGGCAATAAGCTGACTTTGTATAAAATATACAAAAGTATGAAGGCTATTGCTTAACGCATTGTAAGCCGCCCTGAATCTCCGGAGAAGGGCGGCATATAAATCAAATTAAAAAAAAAAAAAGAGCCCAATGAGATTTCAAGAGGGCATTTGTATCTTCTTCATAAGAAACTCAAATAAAAATAGCCAAAGGCTCTGTTTGTTTGTTTGTTTGTTTGTTTGTTTGTTTGTTTTTCTCACTTCTTCTAAAGCAACTTTTCTCAACCTTGACTGCTTTAAAAAGCTCCATTGCTCCTACACAGAGGGTTTTTTTTTTTTTTTAGAAGAGATTGGATGACCGTTTGTAAGGTCGGGGGTGGGCTGCTGAGGGTTCACAGGGGTTCGGGAGAACCTCTAGCTAAGATTCTGTGCAGTTCGGAGAACCCCCCAAATCCCACTCCTGGCTGGCCCCACCCACCCCTCCCCACCTCTCCCAGGAGTCCCCACGGATGCAGGTAAGTGCTGGGCATGCACAGAGGCTCGGAGAGGGTGAAAAACGGGCTTACCGGAAGTTCAGGAAAGCCAGAAATGGGCCCATTTCCAGCCTCCAGAGGGCCTCCAGAGCCTGGGGAGGCCGTTTTTGCCCTCCTGGAGGCTTAAGGAAAGCCTCCGGAGCCTGGGGAGGACAAAAACACACACACACACCCCGCCGTGGTGCAGGAAGCTGATTAGGCCATGCCCACCATGGCTACACCCACCCAGCAACCGGGCAGAGAACCCCTGCCCGGTTTTTGAAACCCATCCCTGTGTAAGGCCCCTTCCAACTCTATTATTCTGTTAAAAGTCTGGCCTGCAACTCCCAGAATTCCCCATTCAGAATGGGAGTTGCAGTCCGCACATCTTAAAGTTGCTCAGGTGGAGAAACGCTGTTCTAAAGCATATCCTGATCAAAGGAAGTGCAAAGAAGAACAACTAAGATGATTAAAGGCCTGGAGACTAAAACATGTAAAGGAGGGGTGGCCAGGCGAGGAATGACTGGGAAGGGAGGGCGAGGGGTGGGGTGGGGCCAGCCAGTGATGGGACAGGGAGCCGCAGCAGAAGGCCCAAAGAGCTACATGCGACTCCCGAGCCGCGGGTTGCTGACACCCGCCTTAAAGCAATCTAAGCGACTAGATCGTGTAAAAAACCAGTCCTCTCATTCATTCTGGCATAGGATTTCTGCATGCCTTTGATGACAAATATATCCTACAGGAGGCCAGAATTCTAAGAGGTGTCGGAGGGTTTCCTGGGTATTTAAACAACAGTGTTAATCACTATAGGAATTCATGGAATGCAGAGGACAGATTTATAGGTCTTAAGAAGTGTGGGTGGGTGGGGGGGGCTTACAGATTTATTATAAGCCACCTCCCCAAACTAACTCTTTTATATAAATCTGGTCTCAGAAATGGAGGATACTGGAGCATGACAAGAGCGGCAAAAATAAACTGGCATCTACTTAATAACTGTAACAGTGGATTGCCTTCAATGCTAAAATATTTATTGAAAGCCAGGGAGGGGGTGAGCACCAAAAAAAGAACAGCCTGCTATCAGATCTTTAACAGTGGGCAATGTAATGCCTAAAGGCCTCTCGAACTGTCTTTCATTTTCTAGACTTAATGGCTGATTGCAGAAATCAATGTTGCCATTAGTAACAGAGTATTTGTTATGGCATGATTTCCTCCGTTGTTAGGTCTGCAGAATGATTACAATATTAGCGAGGTGCTTTTGTTATAAAAAGGGCTGGAGATATAACTTTCAATTTACTATCCATTAGCTCAAGAGTCCAGAAATGAGAGATGAGGCTAGAAATCTTACCTTTCTTTTTTTAAAAATATATATATATAAATAAATATATATATATATATATATTTGCCAATAAGGCTCAATATTGTTGAAGGCTTAAATGAAATATTACTTTGCTTTGCTTTTTTGTGCACAGCGGGCCCACGCTAAAACCAATGGGATATTTTTAAAACATGGTTTTATAAGGTTTAAAATGATTGCGGAAGACAAAAAATCGTCAATGGGAAGTCGGTTCCTTTCTAATGGATCCTTCCTATGATTCTCAGTCTCTGTGTATTCAGAATTTGGGGCTCACAGCTTTAAAGGGGCCCCACGTTTGTCCATATAAATAAACTGTATCTCACGATATAAGGATTTATCAAAACAGAAACGAGACCGATGTGGCTGGTGAGGCTAGAGGAGGAGAAATTATTCTGTACAGACAGACCAGCCAGATAGATTTGCATCCAAATTAAGTACAGTAAGATAAAAGCGATATAATATAGAAAATCCCCAGCTTATGGCCATAAATGAATCCAGAATTACAGTCGTAGGTTGTTTTGGTCATTAAGTGGGTCACCACAACGTCACACGTGATTTCATAACCTTTTTGCAGCAGTTGGTAACTGAATCACTATGGTTATTAAGTAAACATGGCGGTTATTGTCTGCAATGGGTGCAGTTTGGGAGCCCTTCAAAGAGGAGACACAACATGAAAAGCGGACGTACCTGAGGAAGAAGGCGAAGATGGATGGGGACTGTCTTCCTGAGCACTTCCTGTCTGTGAGAGGCCTCCACCCATCCCGCTTTCCTCAGTGATGTTGGAGGAGCCGGGCGTGGTTGATCGGCTGACTGACTGGGATTCCTGATCGCTTCCAGACCCACGGCGCTCATCGATGGTCCCCTGGAGAATCTCATCTTCCGCCTTCCTGTCCCTCTTGTGGACTCTGGAATGAACCACCACTTGGTGGTAGGTTCTGAAAACTCGCCCACAGTCGGGACACTCGGTGGGCTTCTCCTTCGTACCGCCATGGCTCTGCATGTTGTAGTCGAGCCCCGGATTCATACCGTGAGGCAGGAAATCTCTGCTCCCTTCCAGAGGGTCCAGTTTGTTTGACAAGTCTCTCTGATTGCCCATTTTAGTGCTGTGAACCAAATCAGCAGGCATTTTCTGCTTGGAACCATCTGCTCCTACTAACACATACTCCCGCTTCTCCTTATCAAACAGAACTCCGGCGTTTGCCAAAGGGTCTTCGTGGCTCCGCTGAATCTGGTGTTCTTTCGTCAGGAAACCGTGTTCCATGGCCATTCCCCTTGCCATGAGCTGCCAAGCTTGGTAGCTGTTCACAGGGTCCATCTCAGCAGCTTTGGCGGCAGCCTGCAACCTCTCTATGCAGCTCGATTTGAGTGGAGGCACAAGGTTAAGACAACCCAATAAGGAATGCTTGTCCCCTTCAGCCAGGCTATGTCCGATGCTAGCAATAGGAGACAGGAGCTTGCCCAGGACTTCACGTTCTTTCATGGGCAAATCCCCTTTACTGTAAGCCTGGTTTTGCTCGCTGAGACCAGCCTTGTCTGGGGGCAGGAAGCCACTCTGCAAACAGGACAAGTATCTGGAGTACAGGTTGGCATGAGCTTCCTGGGACATGCTCCCCACAGGCATGGGGACTTCTGAGTCACTGGCGGGTTTGTTTTTCACTGACAACTTGTTCAGGTGGACTTTCATGTGGTTCTTGAGGAACCATGGCTCCTTGAAGCGCCTCCCACAGATTTGGCAACAGTGCTCAAAAGAGTCCTTGTGCTTCCTCATGTGGCCTTTCAGGAACCAGGCTTGGCTGAAGACCTGGCCGCACACTTCACACCGGAATTCATTGGCCGCCTGCTCCCCGTTTCCATTGGAACCCTGGCCCTGAGCGGACTCGGCGGTGATGTGAGCTTTCTCCACGTGGCTGATCAGCTCCTCCTCCTGGGATGCTGCGAAGTCACACAACGTACACTTGTAAGGCTTGTGGAGGATCCGGATGTGCCGGTCCAGCTCCTCCCGCTTCTTGAACTTCCCTTTGCAAAAGGTACATCTAAACCCAGCAGCCGTGGCAACCACTTCTTCCTGGATGCTGGCAGGTTTTGGAGAGGGAACCGGGTTAGAAATATCAGGGGTGCTGTGGTTTGTGGACATGGGTACGTTGCAATTAGCCAGAGGAACAGGCTGAGTGTGAGGGTGGGCTTTGACATCAGACCTGGGTTGTAGGAGGCTGCTTTTCATCTGCTTGTCCCTCAGGATGGCCCGTTCTTCCAACTCATGCAAGAGCCGGTTCTCTTCTCGGACCCGCCCGCGGCCTTTGCCCAGGTTTCCAAGCTTGTGAGTACGCAGGTGTATCTTCAAGTTTCCCTTCTGAGCTGCTCTGTGGTCACAATAGGGGCACTTAAATGGTTTCTCCCCAGTATGGGTGCGCATGTGTAGTGACAGGATGCTGTTAAACCGAAAGCGCTTTCCGCACAGGGGACATGGGTATTTCCTGTTCTTCCTAGCATCGTCCTCTATGTCACTCATCTGAGACATGATGCCTAGGTTTTGTCCATTTAAGAACTGCTGTAGATCTACCCTCCCGTTTAAACTGGTATCGACTTCCCGGTTGAGTTGATTGGCCAAGAGGGCCATCTGACTGCTGATAGGCTGGTTGGCTAACGAAATGTGGCTCTTGTCTTCTAGAAGTGCCACCGCCTTTTCCTCAGGGCTCTGTCTGGTTTGAAGCTCAGGAAAGGCATGAGTGAGCTGGGAAGTGATCTGGTGCAACTTCTGACTCATTGAATACTGGCCATTGAGCAGGGAGCTGTTGAGGTGGGCCTCGGCTTCTGGTCCCGCTGAAGAAACACCAAGGCACAGACTAGCTTCCTCCATTCCTGCAAACAAAAAGCAAAAAAAGAAGGGAAAATTTAGGTTTTCAAGTAGAACAGTTTCATCAGCGGATCTACGAAAGCACAAAAACCATATGCAATGTTCCTGTAGTCAATACTCAATAAATGTATATTAAATGTCAAGTGCATGGTGTACCATCACGATTGTTTTGTCTTAATTATACGAGGCCTTCATCACCCTGCATACTTTTTTTGATTGCTTGGATTAATTAGGCTTTTAAAACAAACACATTACCCTTTATAAAGTTATACCCAAACAAAAGTTATATTAGCCAGCACAGGTTTGGTAAAAACAGATCATGCCAAACCAATCTTATTTCATTCTTTGACAAAGTGACTAAATTAGTAGACCAGTGAAATGCTGTGGACATAATATATTTAGATTTCAGCAAGGCATTTGACAAAGTAGACTGCAACCTACTTCTTGGTAAACTAGAAAAATGGGAGATAGATAGCGTCACCACCAGATGAATTTGTAAGTGGCTGACCAACTGTACTCAATGTGTAGTCCTTAATGGTACTACATCTACATTGAGGCAAGTAAGCAGGGGAGTACCACAAGGTTCTGTCTTAGGCCCAATACTCTTCAATATGACTAAGATGAAGGAATAGAAGGGGAACTCATCAAATTTGCAGATGACACTAAGCTGACAGGAGACAAGCTCAAGATCCCAAAAGATCTTGACAGACTTGAACAATGGGCCCTATCCAACAAACTGAAATTGAATGTGGAGAAAAGCCAAATTTTACACGTGGGCAGAAAAACCAAAGGTACAAGTACAGATTAGGTGAAACTTGGCTCAAATACAGTAACTGTGAGAGGGACCTTGGAATCCTAGTGGACGATCCCTTAAATGTGAATCAGCAGGGTGCAACAGCAGCCAAAAAAGCTAATACAATGCTTGGTTGTATAAATAGAGGCATAGAATCAAAATCACGTGAAGTATTAATACCGCTTTATAAAGCCTTAATAAGACCACACCTAGAATACAGCATCCAGTTATGGTCACCACATTACCAAAAAGATGTTGAGACTTTGGAAAAAGTGCAAAGAAGAGCAACTAAGATGACTACAGGCCTGGAGACTAAAATGTATGAAGAATGGTGCAGGATCTGGGTTTGGCTAGTCTAGAGAAAAGAAGGACTACAGTGGACATGATAGCAATGTTCCAGTATCTGAGGGGCTGCCACAAAGAAGAGGGGGTCAATTTAGTTTCCAAAGCACCAGAGGACAGGACAAGAAACAATGGGTAGAAACTAATCAAGGAGAGAAGCAACCTGGAATTGAGGAGAAACTTCCTAACAGTGAGAACAATTAACCAGTGGAACAACTTGCCTCCAGAAATTTTGGATGCTTCATCACTGGTTTTAAGAAGAGACTGGACAGTCACTTGTCTGAAATGGTATAGGGTATAGGCTGGACTAAAAGACCTCCAAGGTCCCTTCCAGACCTGTCCTGATTGATTGATTGATGGATGGATGGATGGATTGATTGATTAATTGAATATCTACCGTGTTTCCCCAAAAATAAGACCCTGTCTTATATTTTTATGAACCCTGAAATAAGTGCTTGGCCTTATTGCCATGCACTCAAAAGCCTGATTGGGCTTATTATCAGGGGATGTCTTATTTTGGGGAAAACAGGGTAGTCGCATTAAGCTTTCAACATCACCAGGCCCCTTCTTGGGATGCCACACCTGTTTACATTTGCCGATCTATATACACGAGAATGGCGATGCCTCTTGCTCCCTGCCCCTTTTAAAGAAACAAAAATAGAAACCCATTTATAAAACTTTCAGTCCCATTAAGCATATTCAATAAATTCCACATTCTCCAATGATAAATATGGTTTTATGATCTGATTGGTGTTATGGGGGGGGGGGTGGTTGGGTGGAGAGATGGCATGATATTTACTGGTACACAATAAAACAAGATAATGTTTGGGGGAAAAATAAAGTAAAGGACAAGCTTTCGAACAATAAAAAGGATTTTGCTTTAGTCAACAAAAAGTGCGGTAATATCTCATTAAGCTGATTAGTATGCGACTTAGAAACAGTACTAGGTGCTGTAACACATGATTATAATCATAAAAATCCTTCAGTGTTTGCAAGTAAGCATTAACGAGGTATATTAAATTTTAAGGAGACTGCGACTAGCAGCTTCGCAAGCCTCTGAGATTAAGATTTAACCCTTCTGTTCCAAAGCAATTGTTCCTCCGTCATTTAAACAGGGCATCCATCTAAAGAGACCATCAATTTCCTTCTTTACTCGTCGAGCGAATTCATTCAATATTTAGGCAAAACCTGCTTGGGTTTGTAGCTCCATTACTAAATTCCTTTTGCAACTGGGCAAAAGAAAGAGCCGAAAGGACACTGATTATTTTAAAAGAGCTCTCTTTGAAGACTCGATAAAAGCCAATTAAAAGCCAGGGAAGGTGTCACAGAAAGCTTCAACAAGTTTAAGAATTTTTAATAACTTCCTCAATATACAGTAATGAGTATAAATGGTACCTACAAAGTTGGCACTGCAGAAAATTAGAACTCCAAGCTGTTTGTTAAACAACGGCACACAGGACCGGTCAGCATAATTGTCCCTACTAATAACCATCCCTCCTCGCTATATATTCCGAGAAGGCAAAAAGGCATTTGCAAAAACTCAGTCGCTAGTGTTGCTTCTAATATGCTCTCAGAAAAGGATGGGAAGCGATCAAGTGAAACATATGGAGGGTTGACCCTCTCAGCTTCCTTCAGTCTTTCACACTATAAAAATGCCAACATTTCTTCACGATGAATGGAGTACTTAATCCTTTGCAAACTGTTCAGGTGTTCAACCCGTTCATAGAGACTGACAAACAGATTCCATTTTAGTACAGAACAGAAGTTATGAACCTTCACCCTAAGTGTCAGTAATCAAGAATCAAGATCACGTGAAGATAGAATCAAGATCACGTGAAGCATTAGTACCCTTTTTATAAAGGGAGACCACACTTGGAATACTGAATCCAGTTTTGGTCATCACGATATAAAAAAGCTGTTGAGATTCTGGAAAGAGTGCAAAGAAGAGGGACAAAAATGGTTAGGTGCAGTGGTGGAATTCAAGTAATTTAACAACCGGTTCTCTGCCCTGATGATTTCTTCCAACAACCAGTTTGCCAAACTGCTCAGAAAGTTAACAACCGGTTCTCCCGAAGTGGTGCGAACTGGCTGAATCCCAACACTGGTTAGGTGGCTGGAGGCTAAAACATATGAAGAACAGTGGCAGGAATTGGATACGTCTAGTCTAGTGAAAAGAAGGACTAGGGACACACGATATTGGGAGGTTGCCACAGAGAAGAAGGGAGTCAACCTATTTTTCAAAGCACCAGAAGGCAAGATAAGAAACAATGGGTGGAAACTCATCAAGGAGAGAAGCAACCTGGAATTGAGGAGAAACTTCTTAACAGTGAGGACAATTAACCATGAAACAGATTGCCTTCAGAAGTTCTGGGTATTCCATCACTGGAGGCTTTTAAGAAGAGACTGGACAGCCATTTGTCTGAAATGGCACAGGTTCCCCTGTTCGAGCTAGGGTTGGACTTGAAGGCCTCCAAAGTCCCTTCCAGATCTGTTATTCTATGCTCTACATTTTTTTCAAAATTATTATTTTTTTTTATGGGACCTTGAGGGATGGGGTGCCACTTTGCCAGAATAAGGTTTTAGGGACGTTGGGGTTCCCCACACTATAGTTCAAGTCATTCTGGCTGTTTGGTCAACGGTAAGAGATGTTGGGAGCTGTATATCAACCACAAAGGCACACCATATTGACTTTAAATCTATTAATGATTTACAGTCCTTTTCTCACCAAAATGTCAAGGGTTCTTCTTACTTCTAATCCCATGACTCCAATCTAGAATGAGGAGGTCCCTGCATTAACAGCAGTTCAGTTTGAAGCTCATATTTTGAGAGTGATCACACTTATTTAGTTAGTTAGTTAGTTAGTTAGTTAGTTAGTTAGTTAGTTAGTTAGTTAGTTAGTTACTATGTATTAGATAATATATATTAGTATAAGCATGAATTCTCAGCCTTCCTGGACAAACCTTGTCAGCAGAAACAAACCATGTTGAAACGATTAATACAGTATCCGGGCTTGTAACAATGGTTTAATGTAGCTGTAAGGTAGATCCGAGCTAGAAAAAAGCTCTGCTTAGTATTTAGTTAAATAAGTTGCATCATGTCTTAAGTAGCAGTCTTCGATTAATGAACAATGCAACTTCAAACAATTTTTTTTTTAAGATGGTTATCTTAAAAACTAAACGTTATTAATCTGGCCAATAGAGGAAGCTGTGGTCAACCAATAGTAGAGGCAACATTTTCTAAATTCCTTGCCCAGTCACAGGAAGGGTGGGTGTTCGATCCTAAAGCTCCCTTTGTCTCATTTATGTTATAATAAGCCATGAAAATTAAATTTAGACTTCAGCTCCCTTTTTTTTTTCCAGCCACTGAAGGTTTTTTAGGAATGTCATCCCAGACAGCTTGGGGAAATGAGTTTATTGTGACATCCAAATATAAGCAATTATGCTTGAAAATAGATTCCATAAAAATACCATTAAAATATACTATTTATGAATCTTTTTTAAAGATTCCATTTTATTAGAAATCTGCTAAAACTGACCAACGCTTTTTTTTTTTTTTTACAGAATTTATTTTCTAAGTAGGAACTAAGATATATTTTTAAAAATCCCAACTGCCAGGGAGGAATGGAAAGAAATCTCCAACAGCCGAAATGTCTGCCTGTTTAGAATCCAGCAGCTCTAATGCCTCATTACAAGCTATTGTTAAGATTTGGGAAAGAAAGGTTTATAAAAGGTCTGTAATTTAAACGTTCTTAAAATAATTAAATTTAAGCCTACTCTATTTCCAAGTAAATTTACTGGACTTTCTTCTCAATAAATGGATTAAAAAAAAATGCAGCCTGGATGCTTAAAAGATTTGAGCTATAAAATTGGCTACATATACAATATCTGTGCCATAGACTTATTTATTGTTTATTCTGTTACATCTTCCAACATTTCATAGGCAGAAGCAGTATGGAACAGCCTCTGAATCTCTGAGTCCAGGGGTGAAATCTACTTACCTTCCCTACTGGTTCGGAAGTGCGCGTGCGTGCATCACATGCAATTTTGGACCCTCTGCACATGCTCAAAATCTTCTGCGTATGCGTAGAGGGTTAAAACCAGGAAGTAACGACATCCGGGTGGGTGGGCGGAGCCTCGTACTGCCGCTGCTACCAGTTCGCCGAACCACCCACCGCCACCGCTACCTGTTCGCCCAAACTGGTGCGAACCAGTAGCATTTCACCCCTGTCTGAGTCCCATTTCAAATCACAGAAGACGCTCCTCTGAAGGTTTTACATATATATTTTTTGTCAATCTGAAACCACGTGATTCCAGAAATTTGGGTGAGAAAGAATTATTTGCCCTGCAATGGATTATTCTGTACCATCTAAAATATATACCCCGAGAAATGAAACGGTAGCCTGAAATTTAGACTTTCCCAAATTAATGCATTTGGGAAAGATGGTGACCTTCCCATTTTGCAATTTAAATTTTCAGAGGGAGAAAAAAAAATGGAGAATTTGTGACTTAGGAATTGTTGAGTGATAGCTATTCTCAGCTCTGCTGTGGAGCCGTGTGGAGTGCGATGGCTGGACATTGTTATAAGTTGAATTGTTATAAGTTTATGGAAAAGAAAGTGCCAGAGTACAAAACTAGTCAGAACTTATCTTCACAATGTTAATATCTGACAAAAGGGGGGGGGACCTAGAAACTGATTAGTGAAAAGGTATAATAAATTAAGGACTAGCTCATATACATAAGATTACCGTATTTTTCAGAGTATAAGACGCTCCGGACTATAAAATGCACCTACCTTTTTTGGTGATGAAAACAAGAAAAAGAAATCTGCCTCTGCCTCCCAGCAATTTTGCCTCATTGCAGCAAACAGCAAACAGCCTGCTTTACTTTCATTTTCGTTTTCAGCATAGCTTGATTAGCACAAGAAAAAAAAATCTGCTGCCAGCAATTTACCTCCTTGCAGCAAGCAGCAGAGGCCCGCGCAAAACAGCTGAGAGTCGGGAGGCCGATCCAACAGACAATCAACTTGTGCTAATTAGGCTGTGCTGAAGCTGGAATGGACTGCTTCTTCTTGCTGCTTGCTGCAAGGAGGTAAATTGCTGGGAGGCAGAGGTCAAAGGGTGGGGGACAGTGGGTGGGTGGGGCTACATTCAATGTATAAGATACACCTAAATTTTCACTCCCTTTTGGGGGGGGAAAGGTCGTCTTATACTCTGAAAAATACGGTAATAAAAGCAAATGCAAAAGAGCCAGTTTGGTGTAGTGGTTAAGGCATTCAAGATAGAAAGTGAGTTCTAGCTTCATCTTAGGCACAAAGCCACAGTGTAACCTTGGGCCAGTCACTTTCTCTCAGCCCTAGGAAGGATGTAATGGCAAGCCCCTTCTGAAGAACCTGGCCAAGAAAACCACAAGGACTCATCCAGGTAGTCTCTTGAGAATTAAACATAATTGAACAAAAGAAAAAAGAGTGAAGGGGGGGGAATGCAAAAAAGGGGAATTAACCAGAAGGGAACGTTCTATGACCTTAAAATACAGAGTCAGTGTGCCCCACAGCCAAAGTTGACTGACCTTGCCTTGCATCATCTAGAAAATATTCTGACCTCCAGGCATATAAAATTGTTCAGCTGGGCTGGATTTATGAATATTTTGAGTGCAGGAAGAAGCAAGTCCCACTTTTTGCACTGTTCCAGTCAGTCAGCCTGTATGAATGTTCAAAAGAGCACAGCTGGCAGCGTGGAAGCTTCTGGTGCTAATATGGAGTTGGGGACTTTCTGGAACGCTGACAACAGCTTTCTCTCCAGATCATAGCGATTCAAAGCCGTTTTCGAACTTGAGCAACTCTCCAGTGGGTCTGACTGTGGCAGGCTTATGGAAGGGAGGGCAAAATTTGGTTAAATCAGATTCCTATGGTCGAGACCAGCAACTGCTTAGCTAAGGTTGATACGAAAAGAGCTACAAAGATGATTAGGGGACTGGAGGCTAAAACTTATAAAGAGCAGTTGCTGGAATTGGGTATGTCTAGTTTTTTGTTTTTTGTTTTTAATTTGATTTATATGCCGCCCTTCTCCGGAGACTCTCCGCGGCTTACAATGCGTTAAGCAATAGCCTTCATTCTTTTGTATATTTTTATACAAAGTCAGCTTATTGCCCCCACAAACTGGGTCCTCATTTCACCTACCTTAGAAAGGATGGAAGGCTGAGTCAACCTTGAGCCTTGGAGAGATTCGAACCAGCAGAAATTGCAGGCAGCTGTGTTAATAACAGGGTGCACTAAACCACTGTACTATCAAGGCTCATCCAAGAGCCTTGAAGAAAAGAAGGACTAGGAGAGACACGATAGCAGTGTTCCAATATCTCAGAGGCTGCCACAAAGAAGAGGGAGTCAAGCTATTTTCCAAAGCACCTGAGGGCAGGACAAGAAGCAAAGGGTGGAAACTAATCAAGGAGAGAAGCAACTTAGAACTAAGGAGAAATTTCCTGACAGTGAGAACAATTAATCAGTGGAACAACTTGCTACCAGAAGTTGTGAATGCTCCAACATTGGGTGCTTTTAAAAAGAGATTAGACAAACATTTGTCTGAAATGGTATAGGGCAGTGATGTCTAACCTTTTTGTTGTCATGTGCTGAAAGCACGTGTGTGCATGCATGACAGCACACAAGCGCTCCATGGCTTAGGGCCGGGGTATTTATGAGACCGCCTTCTGCCACCAATAGCCTCCCACCGTCCAGTACGCTCGCACAGAGTGGGCCTCCTCAGGGTGCCGTCCGCCAGACAATGTCGGCTGGCGACCCCCAGGGGGAGAGCCTTCTCTGTGACGGCGCCCACCCTCTGGAACAACCTTCCCCCAGAGTTACGTACAATAACGGACCTCCGGATTTTTCGTTGGGCCCTGAAAACCTATTTATTTCAACTAGCTGGGCTGGCTTGAGTTAAATTTTAAATTGATTTTAAATTGGGTTGTTTTAATTTACGGCCAAAATATTTAATTATTTTAATACTGTTTTTAAATTTTGTATGCTCTGTTTTTTACTTTGGCTGTTCACCGCCCTGAGTCCTATTTGGAGAAGGGCAGTATAGAAATGGAAACAAATAAATAAATAAATAAATAAATAAATAAATAAATAAATAAATAAATAAATAAATAAATGCGTGCCGACACCCACAATGCAATGCGGCCCCTCTCATGCATGCGCACTCAACCCCCTCCCCACTCTCCCCGTGCATGCGTGCGCAACCTCCATCCTGAAAATCAGCTGGCTGGCAGGAGGCACGCATGCACAGTGGAGCTGAGCTGGGCGACGGCTCGTGTGCCCGCAGAGAGGGCTCTGCGTGCCAGCTGTGCCATAGGTTCGCCATCGTGGGTATAGGATTTCCTGCCCGAGCAGGGGGTTGGACTAGAAGACCTCCAAGGTCCCTTCCAACTCTGTTAGTCTGTTACTCCTATTAAGAAATACAGGGCACCAGATTTCTGAACCTATTCAGGGTCATTAAGCAGCTGTAAACATTATTACAAAAATAAACCAGAGATTTCATGCTTACATTTTAGCCCAGAGCTGGGTGTGCTGAGCTAGTGTTTGGTTTTTTGTTTTAAGAAAAAAAAAACTCTAACAATCAACGCTGGCGACATTTGGGCATCCAAACATATTACATCAGAAATGTTATTGCACTGCGCAGGATACAGAGTGGTTTATCTGCCAGATTATTAATAAATAAAATATGTGGCAGTATGGCTGCCTTGTTTTTCGTTAATACATGTATAGACAACGCAAGGAATGTATAGCATAGTGGAAAGAGTTAAAATTTGGCTGATTTAGAATCAGAAAAAGGGGCCTATTTATCTTTAATGGCTTATTCCAGCCAATAGCTGGTGCCCAGCTGATTTGATACCATATTTTTATATGTTCATTTCAAAAGCTGCCTTTCTTTGAAATTCTTAAACCGATCCTTATTTGAACCTCAGATGAGAAGTTAAAGTTGAGTGTAGCTACATAAGTTTTATCTTCCAGCAACTGCTACAAGTAAGAATAAATGGCAAAACCGGTCATATTCTTTAATAATGGTGGTAATATTAATGATTAGGATAATGACAGAGATGGATATAACTAAATCAGAAAGATATGTCAAGACATTGTTATAATGTAGCCTCTGGGCCAAGGGATTTCAAGATTTAAGAGTGGAATCGAGTTGTTGGGACCAACATTAAACTTTCCAAAAAGTCATCTGAGCTAATCAACAATTAGCTAGTTGCTGACAAAACTCAGCATTCTAAAATTATTCCTTAAATTTGTGTAACAATCTGGTTCATTTCCATGGCATCTCACATACAAATTTACCATATTCCCCAGCACTGCATATTGCAGGTGATAGTCAGCCATCTATACTGTAGGGTGTCAAGTAATCATACTTGAAAATTAAAAGAAAAATATTTTAAAAGCTGACAAGATGCTTAGCTATTCAGCATCTCATAAGAATATCTCAATTACCTACAACATGGCACTGTATACATAGTTGAAAACAAGTAATAGATAAGTGCCAGAAAAGTTTAGGCCATCAGGGGGGGGGAAAAAACATAACTCTTGAACAGCAAACTCATCTTAAGGTGGTTGTTTTTGGGTTTTTTAAAAAAATCCCTTGATCAGTGAAAAATACTAATCACAGTTGTGATTGCACTAGCATCACCAAAATCTAACTCAGGAGTAATTTGAAGCAATCATTGAATTAAAGTTGGAATTAACACACAATCAGTGTTCAAACAATAATGTGATTGCCTTTTACTTTTTCTGCGATAGTTTTATTAAGTTTATCAAAAGATAAAATACGAAAGGAAGTGAAAGTAGTAGAAAAAATGGGGGAGGAAAAAGGGAAGAGAAAGAAGTGTAAGGTAAAGGGGGGAAAGTAATGAAAAATAAAGATTCCAACTCTTTTTGTAGTGCAGTAGAGCCCTGGTGGTGCAGCAGACTAAAGCACTGTTATTAACATCAGCTGCCTGCAATTACTGCAAGTTCAAATCTCACCAGGCTCAAGATTGACTCAGCCTTCCATCCTTTCTAAGGTAGGTAAAATGAGGACCCGGATTGTGGGGGCAATAAGCTGACTTTGTATAAAATATACAAAAGTATGAAGGCTATTGCTTAACGCATTGTAAGCCTCCCTGAGTCTCCGGAGAAGGGCGGCATATAAATCAATTTTTTTAAAAAAAATGAGATAGTAGCATTCATCTCAACTTTTACATACTAACACATACAGTCATTTCTATAACCACAAACTTATCTAACCAGCAAAACTCAAGGTTAACTTTTGAATAACTCAAAAGAGATTTTGTTTGTAGTGTTACTTCTCAGGAACATCAGCTCTGATATAAACCATCAAATAGGTATACAAACATTCCTAAACTGCAAGCATACCATCAGATCAGGTGAGTTGGATTGTTGCCAGTTTGCCGGTTCAACAAAATAACATTTTGGCTCTTTCATCTCCTCCGGGTCTTAGTTCCCTTGCTCCTACTACTGCTTAGGTCAAATGCTTGTACCTGGTGTTGAGAATTTTGGCATTTGTCCCATAACAAAAAGAGAGGAACTTGCAAAGTCCATAAATTCCCTTTGACCTCAACTGTTGAAACATCTGTTGGGTTGAGTCACAAGCTGCTTGTTGGCCAAGTTTGACAGCAACAATGCCTGTTGTGCATTATCTCTCTCGGTAGTAGGTGTCGGTGGAATAAATAGCTGTGTTTCAAACGACAAAGCAATGTTTTTATAAACAAATCTGAAGGTGATACTCTACAACATGCTGGGGAAAAAAATGATGGTTAAAAAAAACAAAGGTGGCATATCTAATTTGGGATCCTTGTAGGTATGTGATAATGATGGGGGCTACATCTTAATAAAACATTATGTTCTAAAGAAGTATATTTACTGTACATTGCATTCATAATTAGATTTTTAAAAAGCACTTCTTTGTTTTTTGAAGAACACTGTATATTTCAAAAGAGAACTGAATGTTCCATAGTGATTCTGGGACGGTAGCAATTTCAGATGGGTGTGTTGACTCCTGACAACTGCCTGGATGAGTCCCTACAGCAGGGGTCTGCAACCTTAAATACCCAAAGAGCCATTTGGACCCGTTTCCCACAGAAAAGAAAACACCGGGAGCCACAAAACCTAGGTGGGCGTGGCCAACTCGATGTCACTCACTTCCACCAGTCACATGACACCCCGCTAGCCATGCCTACCCATTAGGCAGAGAACCGGTTGTTAAAAAACACCAGGAACCACACAATCCTTTTGACATATCTCTCTCTCCCCCTCCCTCCCTCTCTCCCCCCTCTCTCCCCCTCTCTCTGTATCTCTCTCTCTCTGCCCTGGCCACTTCTCCATCCCCCGCCATCGCCCTTACCTTCTCAGGCCAGGTGAGGAGTAACTGGGAGGGGAGGGCGAGGGGCGGGGCCAGCCAACGGTGGGATCACCTGATAGAGAGCCACAGCGGTTGCTGACCCCTGCCCTACAGTTTTCTAGGCAGATTTTTAGGTCTTCCCTTCTTCCTACAGCTAAGAGAGAATGATTAGCCCAAGGTCACCCAGCTCACTTTGTGCCTAAAGCAAGACTAGAACTCACAGTCTCCAAGTTTCTAGTCTTATGCATAACTACTATACCAAGCTAACTCCCCCAGGCTTAGCATCTGTCCAGGGCACTTTTGATGTAATATTCCAGTTATTATAGTGCTTTTTTTTAAAGGGACATGAGCAGAGGGTATATGTCAGTGGTGGGGTTTATGTAAGACTCCCATCATTAGTTTACACCTGTTATTCCTCCTGAGCCCTCCTGAGTTCTTGTTTTCTTGTTTTATTTTATGTATCCTCAACCTCTTAAAACAATTTGTTACCCTTGGCAGCAGAGGAGATGTTTAGCCCATTGCAAAGGTTGAGGTACAGGGACGCAGTAGCTCATTGGCTAAGACGCTGAGCTTGTCGATCGAAAGGTCAGCAGTTCAGCGGTTCGAATCCCTAGTGCTGCGTAACAGGGTGAGCTCCCATTCCTTGTCCCAGCTTCTGCCAACCTAGCAGTTCGAAAGCACGTCAAAAATGCAAGTAGAAAAATAGGGACCAGCTTTGGTGGGAAGGTAACAGTGTTCCGTGTGCCTTTGGCATTTAGTTATGCCAGCCACATGACCACGGAGATGTCTTCGGACACTGCTGGCACTTCGGCTTTGAAACGGAGATGAGCACTGCCCATTAGAGTTGGGAACGACTAGCACATATGTGCGAGGGGAACCTTTACCTTTATTCCTCCTGAGACCTCCTACCATTCAGTTCTTGTTATATTGGGGCAACTTATCCTGAACCTCTTAAACCCTTGTTACCCTTGGCAGCAGAGGAGATGTTTAGCTGATTGCCAAGGTTGAGGTAAGATTTAATTGTAATATGACAATTCTGCTTTGACCAGATCCTTCTGCCCCATTGTTCCATTCTTGTGTATCTCCTTACACGTTCCTTAAGTTCTCCATGTAGCATGTGGCTTTAAAAAGACTGTGCATCCATGTGTTCCAAGAAAAAAGACAAAGAACAATATTGTGATGATCTTTTCCAGACAATAGGACTAAGAGCAAACAAGTGAGATAAGCATGGACACAAAGATTAAAGCTTCTCTTCCCAGGGCCATCACCATCAATCCAAGTTGCAATTCTCTGCCGTGGCTTTATTTTTTATCAATATAAGCCAGGAGGTCTGCTCATGGATCTCCCACTCCACAACTCTTTTATTTGCCAGAAGATAAGCTGGCAAATGCAGAATGGCACATCTGTTTTGACCCTAAAGGTGGGAGGGACATGCCTCTCTTTTCATTAGGAAGAACGGATTCTCGGGAGGCCTTCAGTTTCAGCACAAGATCAAAGGACAAGCAGCTTTCCTTACCTCCAAAATCATTCTTCATTTGTGCCTTCCTTGCAGATGCTCTGTAGTTGTGTATAAATATCTTTTTCAGAAATGAATTGGTTCAGAATTCCGAGGTTCAAACAGTAACCCCGCTGAGGAAACAGAAGCTTTCAAAAGCAGGAATGGGAAAGGGATGTAGTAAGAGATAATGACGTTGTCAGGATGTAGATGGATCAAGGGAGAAGGAGGAAAAAGAATGTAGGCATAAACAGCTAAGGAGTACGTGTCTGTCCGTCCATCCTTCCTTCCTTCCTTCCTTCCTTCCTTCCTTCCTTCCTTCCTTCCTTCCTTCTTTCCTTCCATCCATCCATCCATCCATCCATCCATCCATCCATCTTCTAAGGAAAAACAACTTTAGGCATCTATTTCCTTCCTGCAAATTTCACCAAAGGGAGAAACAGTGGTGGTATTCAGCCGGGTCTATCCGGTTCAGGCGAACTAGTAGCAGCTGCTGCGGGAGGCTCTGCCCACCCGCCCGGACTTCATCACGTCCCGTTTTCAACGCTCTGCGCGGTGGTGGCGCCTGTTGACAA
The DNA here is from genome assembly GCF_059756535.1 of Pantherophis guttatus. Lineage (NCBI taxonomy): Eukaryota > Metazoa > Chordata > Lepidosauria > Squamata > Colubridae > Pantherophis > Pantherophis guttatus. Next base: position 9,456,015 of record NC_142073.1, on the reverse strand, counting down.
AAATAGGATTGCCAACATAATTGCCAGCATCCAATGACGGATATGGAAGAAGAAGAAAAGAGGAGGAGGAGGAGGAGGAGGAGGAGGAGGAGGAGGAGGAGGAGGAGGAGGAGGAGGAGGAGGAGGAAGAAGAAGAAGAAGAAGAAGAAGAAGAAGAAGAAGAAGAAGAAGAAGAAGAAGAAGAAGAAGAAGAAGAAGAAGAAGAAGAAGAAGAAGCCTTGCTAGCATAACATTTATTAAGGGTGAACTACTTCCTGTCCTGTGAAACTATACCCTGTTTCTAAAACTCCGAATCTGTGCCCAAATTGCTTTTTAGGACAGGCATCACCAAAACAACAATGGAGAGAGTAAATCGAAAGACCCAATCTGCAGCTCCATCCAAACGATGATGAAAACTCTTGCCCATTTGTCCTAAGTTATAACATGTTTTTTTTATTATTATTTAAAGGAACAGGGAGAAAGGACAATTGGTGTTTAATTGTCATTCTGAAAACTGTTCTAAAGCAAGACTGTGAACTGCTAGGAGGCTTAACATCTAATTTATATTTTTGTTGTTACCCTTCTCATTCGGTTCAATGGAAAATAACTTCCTCTCCCTCCCCAAGGAAATATTTCAATGAAATTGGGGAGTGGGGGGCGGAGGGCTTTCTCATTGTGAATTGGCAATGGTATGCAGACAAGCATCCAGTCTTTCATTGTATAATCATCTCTTTCAAAAGATGACCGGATTGGCAGTCAGGGAGACCGCCCCCCCAAAAAAAGATAGCAAAAGGTTCAACAACTTTTTGTCAAATATCCACCTGCTAACCTAACAACAGGGACATGGTGGCTCAGTGGCTAAGACGCTGAGCTTGTCGATCGAAAGGTCGGCAGTTCAGCAGTTCGAATCCCTAGTGCCGCATAATGGGGTGAGCTCCCGTTACTTGTCCCAGCTTCTGCCAACCTAGCAGTTCGAAAGCACGTAAAAAATGCAAGTAGAAAAATAGGGACCACCTTTGGTGGGAAGATAATATCGAAACCTGACAACGGGCTGCGTTGGGACTCCTGGGAGGGGTGAGGCTTGATGGGTGGGCACTGCCAGGAGTGGGATTTGGGGGTTCTCCGAACTGCACAGAATCTTAGCTAGAGGTTCTCCCGAACCCTTGCAAACCCCTCAGCAGCCCACCCCCGTCTAGATGTGTTTGGACTAAAACTTCCAGTGCCAGCAGGCATGGCTTAGTGCATTCCTAACATATAGAGCAGTACATAACCCCCAATTGTTCCCATAGAACGACTCCAAGAAAAATAGATATGCTAATAAGTGGGAAGGAACAGGATGCCGATTGCATTGCTTAGATAACCAGAGTTTACTATTCAAATACTGTGGCACTTTCGTGCAGGGTTAGGTGCAAAGGGATGAACAAAGCTGCACAAAATCCAGGCCCATTATATAAGAATCATTCCTCAGTTTGTTTTGTGCAGTCATGTTGAAAACAGCTTCATTGCCTCCAAGAACTGTTAAACATATACGGAAAGTGCACCAAGCTATATTATCTTAAGCTATCTTTAAATGACTCTGTTCTGTGGAAACCATCCATAGTTGCTATAGAACTGAAGATATTTTGACGGAGGACTGAAAAAGTGCATTCAAGAAACATTTGGCATGCCTCTTGTTTCTTGTTCTGCAGTGCCAAATTATCTAAGAATTTTACAAGTCAGTGCTATCGGTGGCAGCTTCCCTTCCAGCTTTCAGCTAGAGAGCATAAAACATACATTCTTCCATAACTTCAGCCCTTTTGGCTTTTATTTTTTTTTATTTTTTTCGGAGAATATGTCAGGCTTTCAAAGGGCCTCGTTGTACCCACACATTTTCGCAAAATGATGCAAAGGGACAAGCATCTAAAAATATTGGGCAACTTAAAATTGCAGCGTGGAATAATCGGACCTATTCATGGATATCCATCCCCCCCCCCCGATTATGAAACGCTCGTATTGTGTGTTCCTCACTCAAGAACAAATTCTTTAACTGCGGTCACAGAAGCTATTCTTATGACACCAATGGGCTTCGCATGTTATCCTTAAGCGGATTGATTTTTGGTTCATTTTTTTAAAGGAAAAATGCCTTTATAAACCCTGTGTTCCTGCTACTGTGATTATTACTATTACTATAACAATATTTCCTCATATTACATCGTATAAACATTCTGCTAATACTATTACATTGATTGATTGGTTGGTTCGATTTATATGCCGCCCTTCTCCGGAGACTCAGGGCGGCTTACAATGCGTTAAGCAATAGCCTTCATACTTTTGTATATACCTGCTTAGTAGGGCTTTCAGCCGCCCCTAAGCGTGTTCTTTTTTATACAAAGTCAGCTTATTGCCCCCACAAACCGGGTCCTCATTTTACCTACCTCGGAAGGATGGAAGGCTGAGTCAACCTTGAGCCTGGTGAGATTTGAACTTGCAGTAATTGCAGGCAGCTGGTGCTACTTAACAGCACTTTAGTCTGCTGCGCCACCAAGGCGCATTTCCTCTTCACTATTGTGTTTCCCCGTAAATAAACCCTCCCCTGAAAACAAGCTCCCCCCCAAAAAAATATTTAAACGCATGTGCAGCCGATCCCCGCCATTTCCTCTGGTTAGAGTTAGGGAGACAGAGCTGGAAATGAGGTAAGATGGCAAGAGGAGCCCCGTCTTGCTCCACGTACCCCAAAATAATAAGACCTCCCCAAAAATAAGGCCAAGTGCTTATTTTAGGGTTCAAAAAAATATAAGACAGGGTCTTATTTTCAGGAAAACGTGGTATTATTACACTATGCTCTATAGCAGGGGTATCAAATATGTGGCCCGCGGGCCAGATGCGTTATGTGGCGGCCACGCCCACCCCCCGTTTAGCAAAGGGGGGAAAAGTCACAATACGTCATGTGATGACAATGTGACGCTGCAAGTTTGACACCCTTGCTCTATAGTATTATTAGCAATGTTTTCTGCTTTTCTTGCAGAGGTTTCATTACCTAAACTAGATAATGTCATCAGCGCTACTGATCATTAGCTCTGATGATGTTATCTAGTTTGGGCAATGAAACCTCTGCAAGAAAACAACCAAGGACCCCTCTTGTCAACCCTGAGCTACAAATGTTCTCCTTTATCAGTCATGTTTTCTTCTTACAAATCCTGATCTGCCATTTCCTAAATTCTCTCTCCCCCTCTCTCTTTCTCTTTCTCTCTCTCTCCCTCTCCCTCTGTCTCTCCCTCTTCCTTGCCCTTTCCCTCCCCTTCCCTACCTCTCTCCCCATATCTTTCTCTCTCTCCCCCTCTTCCTCTCTCCCTCTCCCTTCCTCCCCTTTCCCTCCCCTCCCTCTCTCCCCATATCTCTTTCTCTCTCCCCCCTCTCCCTCTCTCTCCCTCTCCCTTTCTCCCTCCCTCCCCCTTTCCCTCCCCCTCCCTCCCTCTCTCTCCATATCTTTTTCTCTCTTTTCCCCTCTCTCCCTTTCTCTCTCTCTCCCTCTCTCCCTCCCCCTCCTCCCTCTCTCCCCATATTTTTCTCTCCTCCTCTCTCCCTTTCTCTCTCCCTCTCTCTCCCCCTCCCTCCCCCTTTCCCTCCCTCCCCCTCCTCCCCCTCTCCCTCCATATCTCTTTCTCTCTCTCCCCCTCTCCTTCACTCTCTCCCTCTCTCTCCCTCTCCCCCTCCCTCTCTGTCTCTTTTCTTCTGCTATTTTTACCTCTGGGTTAAAGGCCAGGGAGAATAACTTGCACTTTTCCACATTCTGCTGTGCTTTGCTGTCCCCCTGTATTACTTTTTCTTCTAAATTATCCACCTCTCTTTGAAGGAAAAATGCCATCTTTTCTTCAGCTTGCTTTTCTCCGTTTGCTGCAGAGATTCCCAAACCTGGATCTTATCTGTTCTCCGCCCATCTCCTCCCAACCCTGTGTCAAGGCTGCAGCTTTGTTGCCAACTCTACTGTGCTGGGGGAAAGTCTCAAAATGGGAGGGGGAAAAAGGCAGCACAGGTGCCTGCAATTTTTCTAAGCAGGCGACTGTTCCACATAGCGACAATATGAAAAGATATTTAAAAGTTACGTGTTTGCACCCACAGATAAATCAGACAGATATTCTGAAAAATCCATAAGCAGCTAAGCAACTCTTAGTTTCCAGTGAATCCCATAGATATCAAATTCCTACAAAGAGAGGCTGAAGTTTGGGGAGTGTCACAATTCTGGAACTAGGCATTCCTACTCCAGCGTTATATGTGCTCAGGCTTCAGGGTACAAGTAAGTCCTTGACTTATGACCATCCATTTAATGACCATTTGAAGTTGCTTATGACTTATCTGGTCCTTATGACTATCGAGGCATCCCTGCAGTCGCTTGATTAAAATTTGGATGCCGGCCTGTATTTACAATGTTTACAATGTCCCAGGTTAACATGATTGCCATTTGCAAATTTTCCCAAGGGGAAACCTTCCAACAAGCAAAGAAGCCTGATTCACTTAACAACTGTGCCAACAAAAATGGTGGTAAAATTAGATGCAACTTGCATAAGGACCACGTAGCGACACATGTTCCACTACCAGCAATGGTCATAAATTGAGGACTGTATATGGAACAGCAAACAGAAGACTAGAGGACATGGTGCCCTGTCTAACAATGCACACGTACCTGTCAGTGGATATGCAGAATTACATATAATTCTCACATGTAAATGTACAGTGTGGATACTAATTTCAGTTAATGCCTTCCTTGGCTACAAAACCATAGGTTTTTTTTTTTTTTAATGGCTTCTATAAAATTTTTCAGGGGTTGTAGAACCCATAGCTCTTCAAATGCAGTTGGGACCATGCTTCCCAACTGATACTTCTCCCTATCAGTCAGAGTAGCTGAGGCTGCTAAACATTGGACTAGAACAGATGATACCACAATGTAAATTGCAGGAGCACATTGTCTCAAGGTTGATGCTTTAGCTAAACTGTGGGAGTTTAATCCAAACTATTTTCAAAAGACAGACAGAAAGAGAAAGAAAGGGAGAGAGAGAGAGAAGAGGGAGAGAGAGAAAGGGAAACAGAAAGAGAGAAAAAGAGAAAGAAAGAGAGAGGGGGGAAAGAGAGAAAGAAAGAAAGAAAGAAAGAAAGAAAGAAAGAAAGAAAGAAAGAAAGAAAGAAAGAAGAAAGGGAAAGGGAAACAGAGAAGTTGCAGGAAATCAGGGAAACAAAAATCCAAACTCTTACAAGTGCTGTTTTGCAACATCATTTAATGAGTTTAATAATAAAGGAAGCGGTTTTATTATTAGATTTTTGGGTTTCCTGGTCTGACAAAGAAAAGAAAAATAGCAGCCTGCTGCAAAAATTAAAGGGTTTGGATTATTTCCCCCAACCTCAGATACACACGTATACTTTTCCCAAATGATCAGAGTAAAGTACCTTGTACCAAGAGGGTGCCTTCCCTTCTCTTGAAAAAGAGTAAAATGAAATAGTTATCTAGAAATCCTAAGCCTGCCGTAGAAGAATTATGCTGTTACAGATTTCAAAAGGTTAGCTTCAATGAACCTGACATGAATCTAACCCAAAATAACCCATTCAAGAGAAAAGTAAGAAATAATTGCTGTTTTCTCTCTTTTTTTTCTCCTCAGCTATATTGCTATAATGATTTTGCATAACAGATTGAACAAAGTGCTGTTGTGACAGGTGGTAGAATTCAGCTAGTAAGCACAGAGACAGGGTTCAATTTAGTTTGTGAATCCTTTAATTGTTGTGCAGCTAATTAAAGAAGGTTCTTTACACTCGCAAGTGTTTACCGTTGCTAGTATGCATACATGAAAAATTAAATTGTGCCTTCAAGGGCTGAGAACTATAGAAAAATCATAGCTGATGCTACAACATGCTTACCAGCTCAAAATAGCTGCTTTTTTCACAATTGGAATTTGTAAAACTTTTTGCTAAGCAAATATAGAGCTAATTAGAAGTGTTCGTTGGACCAATTAACATTTAAATAAATAAGCCATATTGCACATTTCACAGTCTTTATTTAATGATGCTTCTTCGCTCTTTGGAAAGATTCCTTTAAGTACAAATAAGTTGTCATAAAGAACCGAAGGACAAAAATAGCAGCGCAATGTTTCTAAGGGTGTTTGTTCCTTCTCTTCCACCTTTAACATCATCTATACCTGTTGATGGGAAAACACCAATATCGTTTTTTCCCCCTTCTCTTTCACCTTCCCAAACTGCCTTCTATACTCCTTAGAATGCAAACAGAGAAAGGAGGAGAGAGGGGGGGGAAAAAACCATATTTGATTATTTTAAAGTGCTGTGATAGCATTGTTTGTTCACTTGCAGTCTTCTTCTGTTATTTCTTTTTTCTCTCTTTTTTTTTTAATCCTACTTTTATCTCGAAAGGCAATCGGTGGACGTAAAGGGAGCTTCTGAAAAGGGGATGAAGGGAAAACGCTAAAAGCTGCCATGTTGAACATGTGTGAAAGAAAATAGCTAATTTGAAGTTCAACTGTGAACACTCCTGTAACTGATACACAGCTTGATCCTCACCCCAGTCATTAAGCAGAAACGTGCCAGGATGTTAGCTAACTTCACAGGAGCTAAACAAAGTTGCTGAAGTACAAAAAAGTTTACCCGGACTGTGAATTGAAATGTAAGAAGAATGGTGTAGTATTGAAACCGGATTCAAGCAGGAAGCTAAAGCTGCTAGTCTTCCATCCATCAAGTAAAAATGTATGAAATACTGATGTTGTTTTTTCAAATTCCAAGATACTTTTTAGGTGCGCCATTTCTGATACTGGTGTCCTAGGAGCAACATCCATAAATAAATACTCATCTCCAGAAAAGGCTGTGAGATCTGTAAATATGGTATGTGAACAAAGCTTACCCTTGACTTTGCCTCTAGAAAAACTGACAGGCATGAGCTGACGTTTCGGTGGCAGGCTTTCAAAGGATGATTGGAATGCAAAACAAGAGAGAAAGAAACTACTCTTTCACAATTTGCTCTTAGGTCTTGAGACAGAAGAGAACAGAATAACAGAGTTGGAAGGGACCTTGGAGGTCTTCTAGTCCAACCCCCTACGTAAGCAGAAGACCCTATAACATTTCAGACATATCCAATCTCTTCTTAAAACTTCCAGTGATGGCGCACCCACAATTTCTGAAGGTAAGCTGTTTCACTGGTTAATTGTTCTCATTGTCAAGTCAATTCTCCTTAATTCCAGGTAGCTTATTTTTTTTTTAATTATTTTTTTATTATTCACATTTCTATGCCACCCACTCTCCGAGGACTCTGGGCGGCTTACACCAAAGACAGTATACTAAATAGCATATTGCCCCCAACAATCTGGGTCCTCATTTTACCCACCTCGGAAGGATGGAAGGCTGAGTTAACCTTGAACCGGTGAGATTTGATCCGCTGATCTGCTGAACTAGCAGTCAGCTGAAGTAGCTGCAGTACTGCACTCTAACCACTGCGCCACCTCGGCTTCTCTCCTTGATTAGTTTCCATCCACTGCTTGCTGTCTTGCCTTCTGGTGTGTTGGAGAATAGGTTGGCCATCCTCTTCTTAGTGGCAGCCCCTCAAATATTGGAACACTTCTATCATGTCACCCCTGATCCTTCTTTTCACTAGACTAGACATGCCCAATTCCTGCAACTGTTCTTCATATGTTCTAGCCTCCAGCCCCCTAATCATCTTTGTTGCTCTTCTCTGCACTCCTTCTAGAGTTTCCACATTTTTTTTACATCATGGCAATCAAAACTGGATGCAGTATTCGAAGTGTGGTCTTACTCAATGGTGGGTTTCAAAAATTTTTTACTACCAGTTCTGTGGGTGTGGTTTGGTGGGCATGGCATGGCTTGGTGGGCGTAGTTTGGTGGGCATGGCAGGGGAAGGATACTGTAAAATCTCCATTCCCTCCCCAATCCAGGGGAAGGAAATCCCCATTTCCTCCCGATCAGCTGGGACTTGGGAGGTAGAGAATAGATGGGGATGGGGCCAGTCAGAATTTTTACTACCAGTTCTCTGAACTACTCAAAATGTCTGCTACCGGTTCTCCAGAACTGGTCAGAACCTGCTGAAACCCACCTCTGGTCTTACTAAGGCATTATAAAGTGGTATTAACACTTCACATGATCTTGATTCTACCCCTCTGTTAATGCAGCCTAGGACACCAGAGCCTAATTCAAGGACAGGAGGCACCATGGTTATCTAGAACCTCATATGACATCAAACATTAAGCGTTCTAATGCTGCAGACATGCTCGTGTTCAGGCTCCATTTGTTAAAGGCTGAATGGGTATGCATTCACATCCATTCAATCTCTAAATGTAGGCTCCTATTAAAAACAAAAGCATTTACAAAATTCCACAGACTGACTGCTGGTAACTTTGGAAGGATCACACCAACCCAAGTTCTTACTGGTTTGCCTGCATTTTTTCCCTCAACATTTACTGCTTTGTTTTGGGGTTTTTTAACATTTTGTGCAGGATTGATCTGGGATTGTTAAATGGCCGGCTTACCTTGCCAATCCAGACCGTAAGATCAAGCTGGGATGCAATTTTATGACTATACACCCTTTCTTGCACAGTGACTCATTACATTTTGGAATAAATGGCATCCCCCACTGCCTTTTGAAAAGAGAAGTGTTTGGGTTTCTTATATTTGATACTAAAAGTCTATTTACCAACGAGGGTGTTGGCTCAAAAATGTCTCAAACATCAATGACCCTTATAAATAATGTAGCATTCATAAAGATGATTATCATGTTCTATTTAAAAATGTATAAAGAGAGAGATAATAACAATGATTTGCACTTCTGTCTATTGAACTCTAAGTGCTAACAAATTTATCCTCATAATGCCCCTATCTTTTCTAGTATAAAAACTATATTAATATATTTTCAGTTTACAACCCTACAAAAGCAGGGCAGTAAATTGAGTCCTGATGTGCAGTTATGGGTATCTAAAGAGATCTGAAGTTGGACATCCAAAGGACTGAGATAGTTTACACTTGTGGACGAGTCTTTTTAAACCCATGGCTCCACAAGATTAAATGCATTTACAGAGGAATGTGAATATAACTTTGAAGGAGGTCTGCGGGAACAAGCAAAAGCTGAGGTGTCAAACTAGATTTCAATGAGGGCCGCATCAGGGTTGTGTCTCACCTGGGAGGGGGGACTGGGGGGCGTGGCCAGAGTGGGCATGGCCAGCTTGACATCACTCATCGAGGTTCTGTTTTCCGCTGCTGCAGCTTTCTACAGCCCTCTGCCAGTGAAAACGGAGCCTGGGAAGGCCGCACACGAGTTCTGTTTTCACTGGCAGAGGGCTACAGGAGGCCATTGTAGCAAAAACAGAGCCCAGTCAAGCTGCATGCAACCTCCCCAAGGTCCGTTTTTGCTGGCAGGGAGCTGCAGGAGGCCATCGCGCCCGAAAACAGAGCCCTGGAGGACCGCGCGTTGCCCTCCCAAGCTCCATTTTTGCTGGCAGAGGCACCATGGGCTGGTCCTTCATTGTTTCCAGGGCAGGGCCACAGGCCAGATCTAAGCACCCTGTGGGCCCAATCCAGCCCACGGGCCTTAAGTTTAGCACTCCTGAAATAGAAGAACGGTTCAAAAACCTGAGGAAGAAGAAAACCTGAAAAACAAACTCAAAATAATACCACCTTCATTCTGGTTGGTTTAAGAGGGAATAGAGGTAAACTGTGTCATATTTTCATGAAGCTGTTGTTATATCTGGGAACAATAAAGTAATATTCTTAGAATCTTTGTGGTATCTGTTTCTGGATGTGGTGGTCTATGAGCGCATATTATGTACCATTCTGAACAAATGGCTGTCCAATTTTCTTGAAAACAGCCAGAGATGTAGCATCCATTTCTTCAGAAAACTAGCTGTCCCCTTGCTTAATAGTCATCAGAGTCAGGACATTCCTCCTTACTGGTGGAATTTCCTGCATCGTGGCGCAGTGGTTAAAGTGCAGTATTGCAGGCAAACTCTGCCTACAGTTTGGAGTTCGATCCTGACAGGGCTCAAAGTTGACTCAGCCTTCCGTCCTTCCGAGGTCAATAAAATGAGGACCCAGATTGTTGGGGAGCAATAGGCTGACTCTGTAAACCATTTAGAGCAGGGGTCTCCAACCTTGTCAACTTTAAGACTTGTGGACTTCAACTCCCAGAATTCCTCAGCCAGCTGGCTGAGGAATTCTGGGAGTTGAAGTCCACAAGTCTTAAAGTTGACAAGGTTGGAGACCCCTGATTTAGAGCATGCTAAAAAGCCCTGTGAAGCGGTATATAAGTCTAAGTGCTATTGTGTTAGTTTGCATCTTTCATTAGCCATGCAGCCACACCATTAAGTCCACAATTTGATCGTTCACTTCTAATATTACATACCTACAAATGAGGAGGGGGAAAACGTGCGAAGGGAAACACGAGATGCAAACAGCATCACTCGTGTTCGAAATAAAAACGAAAGATCAACACTAAGTAATGTCCCCTAGAGGCAGTGCCTCTTTCTGTCAGTGCCGTGGGAGATTCCCTATTGTAAAACAAGCTGAAACCCATTTGTTATGACAAATAACTATCTCCAGAGGACAGCTTCCCCGTGGAATTCCTGAACCCATTAGAAAAAGGAAGGAAGGAAGGAAGAAGAGGTAAGAAATGCCACTCCCTGTTCAAATGTCCAACATAACCCGAAAGTCTGGTATATATGCATGTAGACTAAGAAGATTCCTCATGTAAGTATTTATTAAATTAAGAAAATTGATTTGGTATAATCCAGGGGTGGGCTTCAAAAATTTTAGCAAGGGGTTCTCTGCCCGGTTGCTGGGTGGGCGTGGCCATGGTGGACGTGGCCTAGTCAGCCTCCTGCACCATGCTGGAGGGGGTGTTTTTGCCCTCCTCAGGCTCTGGAGGCTTTCCTTGATCCTCTAGGAGGGCGAAAATGGCCTCCCCGGGCTCCAGAGGCCCATTTCTGGCTTTCCCGAACTTCCGATAGGCCCGTTTTTCGCCCTCCCCAAGCTTCTATGCACATTCTGCACTTATTTGCATCTGAAACAGGCCGCGTGGGGACTCCTGGGAGGGGAGGGGCAGAGTGGGTGGGGCCAGCCAGGAGTGGGATTTGGGGGATTCTCCGAACTGCACAGAATCTTAGCTAGAGGTTCTCCCGAACCCCTGCGAACCCCCAGCAGTCCATCTCTGGTATAATCTGAATTTGAATCACAACCTGAAGTTGTGCAGGAGGGGGGATTTTGAGCAAAAGAAGATAAAAGAAAACAGCAGAGTTGTGTTGCCCTCTCTACAGAGGAAAAAAAGTATTTTCCAATTGTCTATTCCATTGGTTAGATGACCACCAATCTTCTGGATGACTTCCTACACTTTGGTTGCATCTAGCCCTCTTAAACTCAGCTGTTCTCCTTGGTGATGTATTTTACCTTCAATCCCTTTTGTGTTCATTTCTCGATTCACTCTACAACCAGGATGGATATATCTCAAGCTATGAGAATGCTTACATGGACACTGACATATCAGTGGTGGGTTTCAAATTTTTTTTACTACCGGTTCTGTGGGTGTGGCTTGGAGGGTGTGGCATGGCTTGGTGGGCATGGCTTGGTGGGCATGGCAGGCGAAGGATAGTGCAAAATCTTTATTCCCTCCCTGCTCCAGGGGAAGGTTACTGCAAAATCCCCATTTCGTCCTGGTCAGCTGGGACTTGGGAGGCAGAGAATAAATTGGGGGCGGGGCCAGTCAGAAGTGATATTTACCTGTTCTCCGAACTACTCAAAATTTCCACTACCGGTTCTCCAGAACTGGTCAGAACCTGCTGAAACCCACCTCTGTTACATAGGTATCATTCCAATGAACATAACAGGGATAACTTTCATGTTAATTTGCCGGGTTTACATTCTTACTTCCCAAATTAAGCAGTTATATTTACATGTTTTTCAAATAGTTTATGATGTCCACTGGGACCCTAAATTCCCCCTAACCTCACCCCAAGCTGCAAATAGGAATTACATTTCTAGCTATTTTGGGGACAATAAAGGGGGTACGGGAAGAGCAAGTATTATCCATTATTTATGCCTATTACCTTCAATTTACAGATTACTGTCACTAAAATCACTGGAACATACAAATTCTCCAGTTGCAAAATATTTCTTACCGATCTATTATGTCTATGAACCTCCAAAAGTACAGAATTAACCCAAACTAAAGATTACAGGTAACATAATGACACAATTGAGACCAAAATTTATGTGGCTAAACAAGATTATTGGGTGAGTCACACCCGAATGTTATGACTTTTTTGGCAACGTTGTTAAACGAATGACTGCAGTTGTTAAGTGAATCACATGGTTAGTAAGCAAATCCAGCTTCCCCCATTGACTAGGCCTCTCAGAAGCTGGCTGGGAAGTCACAACTGGTGATCACATGACCTTAGGATGCTGTTGTGAATACAGGGCAGCTTTCAAGCACCCAAACTTTGATTATGTGACCAAGCGGATGCTGCACCTCTCGTAAGTATGAGGACTGGTCATAAGCAGTGGTGGGTTCCTCCCGGTTCCACCCGGTTCCGCCGAGCCGGTAGCAGTGACAATATGATGTCACCGAACCGGTTCTGCCCTCCCGCCCCCTCCCCCCCACATTATTCTTACCTTTTATTTGGCCCCACCCTTAATCTATTGCTGCCTCCTGAGTCCCAGCTGATGGGCTATAAGGAAAAAAAATGTTTAAACTCTTGCCGCGGGGCTTCAAAGGGCTGCCCTACAGCTGATCAGTGTTAAAAGGCAGTGTGGTGGTAGACCGGTGCCTCCAAAAACAAATGAGTAGACCGGTGCCTGCAAAAATAAATGGGTAGACCGGTGCCTCCAAAAATAAATGGGTAGACCAGTGCCTCCAAAAATAAATGGGTAGACCGGTGCCTCCAAAAACGAATGAGTGGACCAGTGCCTCCAAAAATAAATGGGTAGACCGATGCCTCCAAAAATAAATGGGTAGACCAATGCCTCCAAAAACGAATGAGTAGACTGGTGCCTCCAAAAATAAATGGGTAGACCGGTGCCTCCAAAAATAAATGGGTAGACCGGTGCCTCCAAAAATAAATGGGTAGACCAATGCCTCCAAAAACGAATGAGTAGACTGGTGCCTCCAAAAATAAATGGGTAGACCGGTGCCTCCAAAAATAAATGGGTAGACCGGTGCCTCCAAAAATAAATGGGTAGACCGGTGCCTCCAAAAACGAATGAGTGGACCAGTGCCTCCAAAAATAAATGGGTAGACCGATGCCTCCAAAAATAAATGGGTAGACCAATGCCTCCAAAAACGAATGAGTAGACTGGTGCCTCCAAAAATAAATGGGTAGACCGGTGCCTCCAAAAATAAATGGGTAGACCGGTGCCTCCAAAAATAAATGGGTAGACCGATGCCTCCAAAAATAAATGGGTAGACCAGTGCCTCCAAAAACGAATGAGTAGACCGGTACAGCTCTGCAAGCAGTTAAAAGCCTGGTAGACCAGTACCTCTGCTAAATCCTAAAGAATTGTCACATGACTATCAAGCCACACCCACAAAATAAGCCACGCCCACAGAACCGGTAGTAAAAAAAATTTAGAACCCATCCCTGGTCATAAGTACTATGTTTAGTGCCATTGTAACTTCAAACAGTCACTAAACAGATGGTTGTTAAGTCAAGGATTACCTCTTGATTGAAAGTGTATTATTATTTGTTGTTTGAAGGCAGAGTAGGCTGCAATCTTCGGCATATTTACTAGGGGTTTGAACTCTCCCTGCAGTGTGGCTTACTCACAAGTAGACAGTAAGCCCCGGTTTGACCTTAAATACAGAGACTCAAATGCCAACGACAGAATCAAATCTTGACCTGCGAATCTGATATTTATATTTCCATTCCTATTTGCAAATATTTGTTTGGCAGCCTTGGAACTTCAATTTAGCCTAATGGCTTTCTGAAATGTCAAATACAGTTCAAAGGAGGAAAATCTATAACGTATATTCGATTGGGCCTCTTTGAATATCTTGGAATTTGCCGAAGAATAGGAGAAGCAGAGGCTTGCATCAGTTGCTAATGTCATCGACACGGAGTTAAAGAGGGTCTTTGTGTCTGAAGCTCTGGGTGTGTTGAGGTATTAGCAGAAAGTGCAGTTGGGCTTCAGATGCATTGTTCTTTGTTTCTTCTGTTTTTGCCAAAAAAACAAAAAAAAAAAGCTGGAGCAAGATATGTAAAAAAAATAAAAAATAAAATCCAGCTGAGAAAAGCTTAGCCCAGCTGCATCTGGCTCTGTAGTAAAAGAGCTTCCTCTTGGCTTCCCAGCGAAGCAGCTGTCTATGGGCCACAAGGAGACTCCTAGTTTCGAGTCACAGCTGCAAAAAATGTGCAGGGCACACACCGAGTGAATCAAACTACAGGAGGGTAGCCTCTGCTAATTGCTTACATTCGCACTGTGTCTGGGCACCATTTGGCAGCCACAACACTCCTATGTGTTACCTAGGGCTAGACCCCAGCTGCTTTCCAAGCCCATGCATAAGAGTTGGTGGGAAGGAGAAAAAACATAAAGAGCATCCTTTCACCGCCTCAGCTAGCCTTCAGGTGAGCTACAATGGCCTGACCTGCTTCTTCTCTTGACTGCTGTGGGCGATCAATCCGTACATGCCTCAGAAATCTAGGGGAAAGTTTTTTTTTAAAAAAAAAATAAAAACATTTGGAAACGGACAGAACCTGCCGTGATGGAGAAGTTGGCTATTTCCGAATGGGCAGCTTAATCCTAATTGCCACAGCTAGAGTATTTTCACAACAGTAGGCTGGAGCATTAAAGCAAGGAGGAGATGGAGGAATTTGGGGCAGCAAGGAAAGGAGGGGCGGGAAAAGCATCTAGAGAGATGCCAAAACCTAACATGGACCACAAATGACTTTTTTAAATTCATTAAAAAAGAAATAGTTAGAAATAGTTTCTAATAGAAACTTAGAAATAGTTTCTAAGCATTTGTTTACAATAACACACATCTTTAAGATGAAACTCAAGAGGCGTGTCTAGGAAGCAGGAAAGATTGTACGAAAAGCCCAAAAGATAAAAGGATTACCCTTTGAAATATTGATAAATCTGGAATGATAAAAACCTTTGCCTCGTTAGAGTAAAGAAAGCTATCTCTCTGAGCCCTGAAGGTCTCTTTTCTCAATTTTGTAGGCAGAATTTGGCACTTTTACTGCCCAGTGAATTCAGGGCATCACTCTTGAATCTAAAAAAAAAAAAAAAAAACCCAGAGAAAATCAGTTCAATTCTTGTACAGGATTGTCCTGTGAAGAAACCCTCACAGATCAAGCACTGATCAAGCAAAGTGTTCCTAGAACATTGATTCAAAGGTAGCCTAAAATGTTGAGGGATTCGTAATAAGAGGATTGTTGTTGTTGTTAGTTGTGAAGTTGTGACCGACCCATTGTGACCCCATGGACAAGGTTCCTCCAGGCCTTCCTGTCCTCTACCATCCCCCGGAGTCCATTTAAGCTCACGCCGACTGCTTCAGTGACTCCATCCAGCCACCTCGTTCTCTGCCGTCCCCTTCTACTTTTGCTCTCCATCGTTCCCAGCATTAGGCTCTTCTCAAGTGAGTCCTTCCTTCTCATTAGGTGGCCAAAGTATTTGAGTTTCATCTTTAGGATCTGGCCTTCTAAAGAGCAGTGGGTGTTGATCTCCTCTGGGACTGACCGGAAGGATGGAAGGCTGAGTCAACCTTGAGTCAATGATGAGAATGGAACTGCCGAACTGCAGGCTGTCGGCAGTCAGCAGAATTAGCCTGCAGTACTGCATTCTAACCACTGAGCCACCCCATCTCCTACAAACAAACTGTTGTAAGCCAACGGTTACCTGTAATAATTTTGGGGTTAGAAGTAAAGGATTTTTTTCCCCTACCTTTGCTTTCAAAAAATAATTTACTTAGAGATAACTGAGACCCTATGCACACTATTCACAGACATAAGAGAAACCTCCTATCACCAATCCCTTTAGTAGTGTCTTGTATTCTCACAACTGTGACTGTAATGACACTCACTGCTTGGCCATGCAAAGACTTCCTGGTCTAAGTGAGAAACATTCTTCTCAGTTAGAACTGTAAATTGCAACCTTGCAAAAAAAAAAAAAAAAACCCTTCCAAAGAGGCACTTTTTTCTTTTCTTTTCTTTTTTTTTGCCAACTGGTACTTTGTTCTTCACCTGATTATTATTGTTCCTAGTTATAAGAGCCATTCAACATTTGCCTGAATCCATAGCCATAGCAATGCCTCTCCTCCATCCTTAGATCTATTAGTTCACAAAATCAAAAGCCACACTCTGTTCAGATATTAAGAGTAAATAAGTGACGCACAGGGACTTAATAATAATATTGCTAAGCACTTCTACTGCACTTTATACATCCAGAGTGCTGTACAAACATTAATTAATTAATCCTTATAACAACCTCCAAAGAACATAAGTATATGCTATTGCTCACATACGTGGAAACTCCACTGAGTTCAGCAGATTTTTCCTATTGTCATCAGGAGCTTGCTCTGGACTTTGAAAAGAGAAGCGGTTAAGGGTCCAAAAATGCCATGAGATTACAGTTCAGAATTCTGGGAGTCACATTCACCCTATTCATCTAGAAAGGAAAGCAATGTTTATTCTCGTGATTGGGATAAGCCAGTTTCCCATCTGGAACCCAGCCATTGATTTATACATGCATATGCCCATAGCATTAAATAACTCTTTTTATGACAGTGTAATCCCTTAACCGTGACTGCTCTTTAGAAGGCCAGATCTCAAAGATGAAACTCAAATATTTTGGCCACCTAATGAGAAGGAAGGGCTCACTGTAGAAGAGCCTAATGCTGGGAAAGATTGAGGGCAAAAGAAGAACGGGACAGCAGAGAATGAGGTGGCTGGATGGAGTCATTGAAGCATGAGCGTGAGCTTAAATGGACTCTAGAGTATGGTAGACGACGGGAAGGCCTGGAGGAATGTTGTCCATGGGGTCACGATGGGTCGGACACGACTTTGCAACTAAGAACAACCCCTTAATTCGGCTAGAATCAAGGTGACTAGATGGAGCTGAGCATTTTTTTTTTAAATTTGATTTATATGCCGCCCTTCTCCGAAGACTCAGGGCGGCTTACAATGTGCTCAGCAATAGCCTTCATCCTTTTGTATATTTATACAAAGTCAGCTTATTGCCCCCACAAACTGGGTCCTCAATTTACCTACCTTAGAAAGGATGGAAGGCTGAGTCAACCTTGAGCCTTGGCGAGATTCGAACCTGCAGTAATTGCAGGCAGCTGGTCTTAATAACCAGGTTAATAACAGGGTGCCTTAGACCACTGTACTACCAAGGCTCTTTACTGGCTGGATGCCCTTCCTGACACCATGCTCACAGCAGATTTTTTTTTTTTCTTTGTGCCTTAGGAGAGAGAAAATCTGCCACTACCTAGGATTGAACTCTCAACCTTCCTAATGGGAGGCAAACGTTTTCATCGCTAGGCCACCATGCTACTCATATAGCATTGTATCTCAGAATCATGTGGTCCTTGGTGTTCTCTGAGCTTGGTTATTTTAAATATAAATATACAAAGCTGCCTTACATTGAGTCAGTCCATTGGTCATAGTCCATCTAATCTAGTTTAGGTCTAATTTCCAAAACTTCACCCTGGATGGCCCCTGGCATGTTCAGCAAACAAAATGTTATCTACTATTGATGTGTAGTTTCTCAAAGTAGCCTTCCTTACCCTTGCAATCTTACCCTTACAATCCGTCCCTTACAAATACCACAATCCATGGCATCGTTTTTGCTGTGCTCAATCAACGAATGTACAAATAAAGCGTGGAGGTCCATTGCACGTTTGAGATGATGGGGTGAACAGATGTGCCTTTCAAAGTTTTGCATGTGATCCGTTAAAAAAGAAAGGATCTTACTGACAACCAAGTAAAGGCAAGACATGGGGACTCAAGATTTCACAGCCAAAAGATGCTTTAAATTAGGAGGGTGGCTGGTCTTGTAATGGTGGCTTCTACATCAGGGCTGGTATTCACTTAGCTTCGCTAGCGGTTCGCAAATGTGAGCGCATGCGCAACCTCCACAGAAACTTCTGCGCATGCACAGAGCATCAAAAACGGGACATGATGACGTCTAGGCAGGTGGGCGGAGCCTCCCGCAGCCGCTGCTACCGGTTTTCCTGAACCGGATAGAACCGGTTGAATGCCATCACTGTTCTACATCCATCCTAAGCATTAATTTTCTTTACCAATAGATGTCAGGAAAGGAACAGTTCTGTATGAACTGGATATACCTTGTTCTTTGTGTAATTTATAAAGTGGAAGTAGGCAACTAGCAGCCCCCTGTCTAATTTCAGGTGCATCTCAGACCAGTTCAAAATCATGAATGGAGATGGCAAACATACATGTCCCAGGGTAATGTTGCAGGATCCAATCTGAGTCAGTCACTGGGACCAGAGGTTTAGTCTTCTGAGCTTTTGGAATAGCGAGAGAGAAGTTCCCTGAGGATGGGCTCCAGCACGAGTCCAAAAGTTCAAAAGACTAAGCTCTCTAGTTGTTCTGACCTAGGCTTCCCCAAACCATGAAGATGCCTTGTCTCGACAAAAAACACTTTTTATTAAGTTACTGTGAATCCTTCTCATTCACATCCAGCTAAATCTTTCAAGGGTGAATTTACAGTCACAGACCTTATCTGGCTTGGGAAGCTGCCAGGCCAATATCTTCAAAACTTGGCAAGGAGTCACGAACCAATTAAGCAAACTAATTGTCTCCTGCAAACTCCACTCCCCTTTTGCTTCTCTTTTATTCCCTCAGGGAGGGGCCATTCATTGTCCACCTGTGCCCTTACTCCCAAGTCGACCCTTGTTCTTTAGCTGTTCCCTTCATCTAGCAACTCTGCGCATGCGCACACTGGGAACAGGCTCCAGCTGTTCTTCTGTCCCACTGATACCTGACTCCAAAGGCAACTGATAACTGGCCCTGGCCCCCTCTCTGCCTCCGATGCAGAGCCCTCATCAGAGCCTTCCCCGGACTCCAGGACTGGCCCATGTTCCTCCCCAACCTCCTCACTGTCCGAATCTGTTGCCAGCTCTGCTGGTGAGCCACAACACTAGTCCTGGTGACCGACCCATATGGGATCCTGCTAATTCAAAATCCTTTATAAGGGACTTGTCCATCTCCTAGCACCCCACCAGAAGGGATAAAGAGAGAGAGGAGAGAAAAGAAGGAAATGATAGAAAGACACCTCCAGTTTGTCTCTGGTGGTATCACCCACTGGTGGGTGATTCAAGATCACACCTCCCCAAATATAAATGGAGATTTATCAAAAACATTATCTATCCCTTGCTGATTAAGAAGATTCTATAACTCAAAATATCTTAAAGCTTATGATATTATCTGTCATAAAACGTATTATTTTTATTTGCCCAGATCCCTTGATGCTGAATTTGATTTTAAGAAACATAGTAATTCTCTTGATGCATCTAACCCAACTGCATTGGTCTAAACGTATCAGAAGCAAGGGAGGAGATATATGAGGTGTGAATAATTGGGGCCACACATTATGTTCCAGTTAAGATGATTTATTTATCATGCCCATTCACAAAAATCTAGTCAGCACTAAATTGGCACTACGTAAAGAGTCAACGGAATTCAGGAGGGCTTGGACATAAACTGTTTATGGCGACATAAGGACTCCAGGCTGATTACTCACTTGACTCCACCCCCAGGCTCTGCCTGCTTTTTCCCAACATCATCACTCTCCTGTTATTTATTAGTATCTTCCACTCAAAGGTACACCTCTTTTGACTGCTCTAGTTAGCAATGATGACCCTGTCTTTGTGGGCAATTTAACATAACTGTGAAAAATGTTTCTTCATCCTTCTCCCTGATCTTGCCCCACTTTATCCACTTTAATTGCTATATATCTTCGCAATAAGCCAAACCTCTGTTTTACTTCATCTTAATGTGAAGCACGTTTGAATTTAAAAAAAAAAACAAAACACTGGGAGAATTGTGATGCATCAACTACTGGCCTTACACTAGAAGTACAAGACTGAAGCTCCATCATTGTAAAATACCTTCAGGTTGCTTAACAAACAAAACATCCTATGTTCACCCACCTCTAAAGATGTTTATTATGCACCGACAACTGTCTATCACTGTATGACTACGGTCCTAACTGATTTCATTTTTTTTTCTCTCTCTCTCTCAAGAAGTTAAGGAATGTGTCTTGTTCAATGGGCTTCGGGTTCCCCAATCCTTTCAGATTTGTCTAGCAGGCAACAATTCAATCTTGTTGTTGTTAGCTGTTTGCTCTTTACTTGATACAGATTCATAAGATAAATTGCCTTGCATAAAATCACACACAACTTTGCCCAAGGTGACTTTTGATTTCCCCATGGAGCAAGGGATATCAATCCCCTGCTCATTTTAGAAGTTTAAATAAAAAATTGTGTTTTAGATGTCTGTACGTTGTTTTTTTTTTTAATGTTCTAGCAATTATTGTTATTACTACCGTTTTGAAAACATATACTTGCCTGGCCCGTATGAAAATGTTTGACTACTGCAAATAATAACAATGCAACAGAGAACAAAACGAGGCATAAAAAAGTTAACAGATATCAGACACCCGTTCAAACAATGAAATAAAGGAAGAATACAATTGCAACAGTGTCAGATGCAAACAACTGGAGGCACTCATGAGCAGCTAATCAGTGTCCTTTTAACTTAGGATCCCAGAGAGGGTTCACTACAATTTTTATTGATGCATAATACATAAACCTTGATCTTTCTTCATTCCTACCAGATTTCCCTACAACCATGTCACCCAGTCATCTGTCTGGCTAGAGATGTGCAGATCACTGTTAATTTGGTTAATGTTATTCTGTCCCAACCCTGCTGTCTTTTAAACATGTATTGAAGGCTCTTTCTCCAAGATGCAGGCTCCCTCTGGGAGATGCTTTGCAGAGATTTTAGTGGATATATGTTCCATGGGAATGGAACACATTTTCTTTTCTGTTTTGTTTGATGTTTTTTATTTTTGTTTTTAATTCTGTATGTTCTCCAGACTATGAATGCAACCTAGAAATGTGAATAATAAATAAATAATCCAACTTCTTAACATTGACCTGATTTGGTGTTCAGT
The DNA here is from genome assembly GCF_059756535.1 of Pantherophis guttatus. NCBI lineage: Eukaryota > Metazoa > Chordata > Lepidosauria > Squamata > Colubridae > Pantherophis > Pantherophis guttatus. The sequence continues at coordinate 9,434,877 of NC_142073.1, read as the reverse complement.
TTCAATTTTCATTCTTGATGCATGCACTCTCCTATCTTCCAAATTGGGGGGGCACCATCACCAGCAACCAATTACCAACATCATGTTATATTGCATGAATCCGGATGTTTGGTCCAACTTCTTGGTTAGTGCATGGATTTCTTATTAAGCACCCACTGAAAACTGCTTTCTAATTAGAATAGGCAGCTATTTTTTTTTGTAAAGCAGAGCAGGTACTTTGAAGAGGACATCAAGGCACGCAATGCATCTGACAAAGATGCCATATCTTCATCCATGTTTGCATAGTTTATAGCCATGCGGTCCCAAGAAAATACATGTTGGAGTTAAGCAGGCAACAAAAAAGTATAACACTGTCACATCCACTTAGCATCTCATTCATTCAATTTATAGCAATAGCAATAGCACTTAGACTTATATACAGCTTCATCGTGCTTTTCCAGCCCTCTCTAAGCAGTTTATAGTGTCAGCCTATTGCCCCCAACAATCTGGGCTGTCATTTTACCCACCTCGGAAGGATGGAAGGCTGAGTCAACCTTGATCCGGTCAGGATCGAACTCCAGACTGTGGGCAAGATTAGCCTGCAATATTGCATGGAATAGAGTCAAGTAAAACAGAACAGAACAGAACAGAATTAGCACTTTGACTTATATAGCAATTGCAATAGCACTTGGAAGCCTGAGTCAACCTTGAGCCAGTCAGGATCGAACTCCTGGCAGTGGGCAGAATTAGCTTGCAATGCTTCATTCTAACCTCTGTGCCACCAGAGCTTTGTATGCACACCTGCCACACAAACTGAGGAACAGAGGCAACGTGGTCAAGAAGGTCCCAACAGCTGCAGGTAACCACATCTCTCCTCCAAAGCATTTTTTTAAAATTTCTGAATCCAGATCACTGCATTATCACTCATCCTCCCCCTGAAATATCTATGGAGATTCTCAATCATCCAGATCATGGTTATCCCTAAGGGACTTTTTCTGAAAGTCACCTTTGGGGAGTTTTCTTCCCCCCCTCCTTTGAAAATGTTTCACTTCTCATTCAAGAAGCTTCTTGGATGAGAAGTGAAACATTTTGGAAGGAAGGAAGGAAGGAAGGAAGGAAGGAAGGAAGGAAGGAAGGAAGGAAGGAAGGAAGGAAGGAAGGAAGGAAAATTGCCAGTAAAAGTGAACACATTGCATGCAATGATTCATACACCAACATGCATGCAAATATTATGCGGTCTTTGCTGCTGAATTTGTCAGCAGCAGCGCAAAAGAGAATTTGTATCAGTGAGAAAACTGACAAAAATATAAAATTGACAGAATCCCCCAGGAAGGAGGGAAGGGAAGGGAAGGGAAGGGAAGGGAAGGGAAGGGAAGGGAAGGAAGGAAGGAAGGAAGGAAGGAAGGAAGGAAGGAAGGAAGGAAGGAAGAAAGAAAGAAAGAAAGAAAGAAAGAAAGAAAGAAAGAAAGAAAGAAAGAAAGAAAGAAAGAAAGAAAGAAAGAAAGAACCAAGTCCAGTTGCCTTTTGGGAAAACGCTTCTTTGGGGCTCCCCCTGAAACAAAAACCCAGTCAGAATTAAGACCAAAGATTCTAACTATTTCCTTCAATGCCAACCCAAAGACTTAAAACCGTAGTCCCTAAGGCAGAGCTGCATTCCTTCCTTCCTTCCTTCCAGATATTGCTGGATGGCTAAAACTATTATAGAAAAGAGAGATGCAAATGCTAATTAAAAAGGGAAGAATGCGAAAATGCTTCAGCTTCCTTCAGTTTGCCCCCTTGTTTGTAAATATCATCATGCTGTCATGTAAACGGAGAGATTATGTTCACGCCAACCTTCTCCTTGCTCCTACAAAACACACCAAAACAACAACAACAACAACAACAACAACAACAACCCTGGCACTTTCCTCAGTTCATTTGTGGCCGGCAACAGATATATTTTTAACATAAAATACTATATTTAATTGGTTATGGATCTCTGTTCTTTTAGCACTACTGGAAATCACACAAAAAACACATTAGTACAGAGCAATTAGTGAAAAGGCAGTAAACAACAGAGGCACTATTAAGCTGTGGGTGATTAAATAGCATTACTCTTTTATTTTTTATGATATTAGATTTAAAGATGAAGTCAATTTTGCCATATATCCCCATTAACATTAATAGGGAACATGAATAACAGGTGACTGAAACTTCTCTTGAAGACAGAATTAATTCTAGGTGCCTTCGGTTTATAAAATGCAATCCTTTTCTTCCTGCCTCTGTCCCTTCCCTTCCTTCCTTCCTTCCTTCCTTCCTTCCTTCCTTCCTTCCTTCCTTCCTTCCTTCCTTCCTTCCTTCCTTTCCTCCCTCCCTCCCTCCCTCTCAATGAGATAATAGGAAATATATTTGTAAAAAGAAAATAATAATAAACAACAGTATCTTTCTTCCCCCAATAAACCTGAATATTTTAATAGTGACATCATTTGAACTGATGGGGCATATGATTTCTGTTGTTGTTGTTGTTTTTAAAAATCTTGGCTCTGTCAGTATCAAAAACAAAACTGCTACTAAATCAGGTGTCTGTATTTTGTTATATTTGGTATTCTGATAATTGCTTGATTTATTAATTATATTGCAAGGGAAGTTGCAAGTACACATTTATAAAAAACAAAAACAGGGATTAAGATTTTTAAAGAGGATATTTTTCAGCTAAAATGAATATCCAGGAGGGCCCCACCCAACTAATGTAGCCTCATTTGTTTGTTTTAAAATCATCTTTTTAAAAAAACAGAACCTCAGATTTAAAAAAAAAATAGGGTATAAACATAACAGCAAATGTTGAGGGTTTCAAGCAAAGTTCTCCTTCCATCTGTATGTGTTATGCAGGAGCTCAAATTCAGACCGTGATACAGTTCCGGAATGAAATGTAGACTGAATAGCAACATTTTTTTTTTTTTCGTGGAAAGGAAGGAGGAAGAGGGATGATTAAAAAAAAATATATAGTAATAATCTGATTCAGGATGGAGCCTTAAGAAAAGGAAGGGAGAGTGGGGAGGGATCCACCCTTCATTCCCCATGGGTCGCTGGACTCCCTGCTTGTTTATATATCACCCTCTTGGTCTGGCACATCTTTTTCCTAGGCATCTGATTAAGTTAACAATGCCCTGCTTTTTTGCATACCGATTTGCCAAGCCTTTCTCTACAGCTGCTCCCAAAGATTTGGTCTGTCTCTGTAATGTGATAGCGCAGCAGTCAGTAAATGCAATCTTTGTCAAACCCAGGTGTGCTCTTGATTTCGTTCTCCTTCGTTCCAAGCTAGGTTTTGTGGGGTGGTGGTGTTTTTTTTCTCTCTCTCCCTTTTTTTCTCCCCCACCCTCCCCTCCACTTTCTCAGCATTTATAAGACTCTATTATAGTGTAGCCACATCTGGAGTGCAAAATCCTCCCATTAATTTGGATACTTTTAAAACTATGAAGGCAAATTCAGAAAGAGAAAGAGGGAGGGAGGGAGGGAAGGAAGGAAGGAGGGAGGGAGAAATGTTTATCACAATGGCTAATGTTCTTTCCATTTACAAAAAAAGAGAGAGAGATGTGTTGGTTTGATTTGATCACTAATTGACCCTAAAATCAGCCTGCACATGCTTTACTATCTTGCTACTTACTTACTTACTTACTTACTTACTTACTTACTTACTTACTTACTTATTATAATGTAATATTATAAAAAAGTCAAATAAGAAAGTCTTGGGGTCATTCCTTGTATTAGTTCAAGTAAAAGCAAAAGAGGAAAAAAAACCAGGGTGGATAAAAATCAATGATTTTTTTAAAAAAATTAAAAAAAAATCAGATTTTTTAAATTTAAATCGGATTTTATTTATTTTATTTGTTTAAATTTCTATACCGCCCTTCTCCAATATAGGACTCAGGGCGGATTTTCTTTTTATTTAAAGTGGATTTTTTTGATTTTTATTGAATTTATTTTAATAAAAAACTTTTGGGGTAAAAATCTATCGTAAGGTAGTTTTCTATTTAAGATACATAAATAATTTAGTTTATTCAGCATGAAATGGAGCTTAGTTATGGAGCATGAGGCTGTATATTCTGCAACACTGGGACTATCGGTGAGTCAACAGTGGGTCAAAGGAGTAGCAGAGATGACAGTTGCTCTTTAAAAATTATGATTTAAATCGAGTTGATTTAAATCAAGCCTCTTTACTAGTGATTTAAATCATGATTTAAATTGTGATTTAAATCAACTCGATTTAAATCAAATCCACCCTGGAAAAAAATGTGTTCCAAATCTAATTATTGGAATAAAAAGCTGTATCCTAAATAAAAGAGCTAAGAACCCTCCCCAACCCTATTCTCATTTTATTTTCAAGTGGACATGCACTCCCATCACAATCACCAAACAATTGATTCATTATTTTTAAGAGATGGAGGGAGAGAGAAGGAGAACGACTTTAGATCAACACAATGGCTTAAACACTAGGCTATGTTTGTGTGTGTGCGTGTGGCGCACAGTAAGAGTAATTTTTCAAGATCAAATTTGAAGTAGATTAGCCCAGAAATACGAACTAAGTCATTGCTGTTATCATTTGAGTATGGATAAAGGATGTATTCACCCAAGAGCATCACCAAGTTATTTTCTCAAAGAGAAAATGCCTCCCTGAATACATGAGAATCATCACTATGAGATGATAAATGGGCCCCAACGAATGGTGTTGACAACTGCCTATCTATTGTGAAAAGGCATCTTGAACGAGGAAAATAATATTACTTCATTCAAAAATCCATCATAGGGCAAAAGAAAAAAAAAAGAGTAACTCTTTAGAAGTAGCTACTTGTTCCAATTATTTCTTAAATCCAACCGCTGTTTTAAAAGATGAATAAATTCTTATCTGACAAGTGGCCCACATCTAGCTCTTTACAGATGATTTCCACTTATTTTCCCACAATATTGCCATTTTATTGTGCAATGTTTCATCCTGATTTCTATGGAGCGGACTCCCTTAGAATAAATCAGTTGAGGAGTGTTGCGCTACAAATACCTCGTGACTGTGGGGTCCTTGAAAAAGTGAAGAACTGAAGAAGCTCCTTGGATGAAAACAAGAAACATCTTCAAAGAAGAATAAAGGCCAGTTGCCTTTTGAAAAAGCAGATTTGGGACAACCATGACCTGGATGACTGAGAATCTCCACAGACTCTAAGCTTGGTTTTTTTTTTCTTGCAGATGTTTCATTATCCAATAAGGTAGCATCATCGGTGTAATGAAATATCTGCAAGAAAACAAGAGGGCATCCAGGACCCCACAGTTCAACCTGAGTTACAGTAATTCTCTTCTATTTGGTAAATATCCAATGAATCTACAGACCAACCTTCCCATCCTTGTACTTTTTGAAAGAGTTGGATCTCAGATCCCAAATGTCTGTTCGATATGATGGCTGGAAATTTTAGGCATTACATATTACAAATACATCCTGGAGGGGTAGAGCAACAGGTTAGGGAATAACGCTATGTAATAACAGAGGTTATTAACTTTTCTGATCATAGGCTCTGACTTAAGTTATTCACATCATGCAGTGATTTATTGTTGATTCAAGAGTTTTGTTTTTTTTTTAATTTGATTTATATGCCGCCCTTCTCCGGACACTGAGGGCGGCTTACAATGCGTTAAGCAATAGCCTTCATACTTTTGTATATTTATACAAAGTCAGCTTATTGCCTCCACAAACTGGGTCCTCAATTTACCTACCTTAGAAAGGATGGAAGGCTGAGTCAACCTTGAGCCTGGCAGGATTTGATCTTACTTTAATTGCAGACAGCTGGTGTTAAATTACAGAGCTCTGTCTGTTGAGCTATCCAGTTGGAGCACACATGAGGAGCTGCCTTCCCAATCATTGTGTTAGAGGAAGTAGATCCATTGGGTGAACATGGTCCTTCAAATGGAAGGAATAAAAAGGAGTGTCTGAATTATACTTCCTTTGTACCCATTACTATGATACTGTAAAGAAAAGTAAAAGAAGAATAAAGGTAAAGGTAAAAGTTCCCCTCGCACATATGTGCTAGTCATTCCTGACTCTAGGGGGCGGTGCTCATCTCCGTTTCAAAGCCGAAGAGCCAGCGCTGTCCGAAGACGCCTCCGTGGTCATGTGGCCGGCATGACTCAACGCCAAAGGCGCACGGAATGCTGTTGCCTTCCCACCAAAGGTGGTCCCTATTTTTTCTACTTGCATTTTTTATGTTCCTTCGAACTGCTAGGTTGGCAGAAGCTGGGACAAGTAACGGGAGCTCACCCTGTTATGCAGCACTAGGGATTCAAACCGCTGAACTGTTGACCTTTCAGCGTCTTAGCCACTGAGCCACCACGTCCCAAAAGAAGATGATTTTGGTTCACATGGGTGTGATATGGGATTCCTTATCCCAGGATTCAAAAACCACCAGATATCCAGATCAATTCCTATAGGAATTGACTTCTTTTGGGTCCAAAGTCATGAGCAATAATGGAGACCAGATCTGAAGGTATAATGCCATTTGATAAGGAATTATACCACATAGCCAGCTCAGCGAGCTTCTCCTTGAATCTGCCACTTTATGTCTCCTTGAAACCTCTTCTAGAAGCTGATCAGAAAAGTTGCAAGAGGAATATGCGCCTACCTGTGTATAAGTCAATTTCAGTTACTAGAACTGAGGATCTTAGAGGAGCATAGAGGAGCTATGTTACCACTTCACTTTTAAAAGTGGGCGGGGGGGGAGTATCACTTCACAAAGTAACTTGGAAGAATGCTTCCATACATGACTTTTGAAAAGCAAAGCAGCCCTTCAAAGCTTTGCATAGACAGTTATACAAGGAGGACGAGTTTTGTAATAGAAAATATACACCCAAGCAGGCTGGCTACCATTTAAGAAGGTAAGCTCAAAAACATTACCCGAAGAAGAAAATGTGTCAAGAAAAAAGCTGTGTTTGCAGAAGACACATTTTGACACAAGGTGACTTGCCAGGATTATAGATCATACAGGTTATAGAGGTGGCAGATATGATCACGCCTGATCCCTTTATGTGGTCCTCAGAAAAACATCCTAATTTAATGATGGGATGGTTGAAAAATGTTCCACCTTTTGGACGTGTAAAATACTTGAAAACTGTAGCAAATCCCCAAATTCACTCCAAACACTGAGAAAAGAAATAGATAACCTTAGTCCTGCTGACATCTTCTTACTTTGCATCCTACACCCACCTTCCCATTCCTCACCTCCATCAACAACATCAATGCAACCCACAGTTGACAACAGAATGTCCTCTTTAACTCAACAGTCAACTTACTCGATGCATAGTAGAGATCTTGAGGTTCTGACGCAAAGTCCATAATTCAATTTGGACTCATCATTCATCCCCCTACCCTCTGCCCCAAACATGTGCCACCTATAAAATGAAAGCAAGATTAAAGCGAAGAATAGAATAGAATAGAATGGAATGGAATGGAATGGAATGGAATGGAGTGGAGTGGAGTGGAGTGGGATAGGGATAGGGATAGGGATAGGGATAGGGATAGGGATAGAATAGAATAGAATAGAATAGAATAGAATAGAATAGAATAGAATAGAATAGAATAGAATAGAATAGAATAGAATAACAGAGTCTGGAAGGGACCTTGGAGGTCTTCTAGTCCAACCCCCTGCCTAGGCAGGAAACCCTACATCACTTCAGACAAATGGTTATCCAATATCTTCTTAAAAACTTCCAGTGTTGGGAGCGTTTACAACTTCAGGAGGCAAGTTGTTCCACCGATTAATTGTTCTAACTGTCAGGAAATTTCTCCTTAGTTCTAAGTTGCTTCTCTCCTTGATTAGTTTCCACCCATCGCTTCTTGTCTTGCCTTCAAGTGCTTTGGGGAATAGCTTGACTCCCTCTTCTTCGTGGCAGCCCCTGAGATATCGTAACACCGCTATCCTGTCACCCCTGGTCCTTCTTATCATCAAACTAGAGACATACCCAGTTCCAGCAACCGTTCTTTATATGTTTTAGCCTCCGGTCCCTTAAATCCTCTTTGTTGCTCTTCTCTGCACTCTTTCTAGAGTCTCCACATCTTTTTTTTTTTTTTTTTACAAAGGAAGTATAGAAGTGCTGATTGTCCCACGGTTGCATCACAGGCTAATAATAATTAAAAAAAAAAAAAAGACTCCAACGATACAGGCGAGATTCTATTTCTCAAGCAGATACTTTAGTAGGCATAGTTTGACTTTTGGCCTGGACACATATGCCAATGGCAAGACAAACTCGAGGGAGTAACAAAAAAAGAATGTGTGTTCACAGCTGTACCGTACACCAATACAGATTACATGTTTTCAGGGTTGCGGCCACAACAGAATGCTAATTAACATACTGGAGTGATGAGACCGGCTGTAAGGCCCCTTATTGTTCCATTATTTCATGCAGCCCAGCTGCCTTTGTTTATTTCACTTATCCTCTCGTGCCACAGGTTTTCACTCCAAAAATACTATCCCAATACAATGTTAATATTTAAAAAACAAAGAGGTGGCAGCTTGTCATTTCTGTGTCAGTCTCAAACTGCAGAACCGTTAAGCTGTTTGGGGTGCAGTATTTAGAAATAATTTAACAGCCGTATTCTGACACTGCCTGCATTCTAACGTAATGGCTGAGGATGCGAGGCAAGCAAATGTATAACTACCCTGACATCACTTATGAGATTTAGATTGGTCAGTTAATGGAAGTCTTTACCAAAATCAATACCATAACAGCTTCTTGAAATGAATGATTTTATTTTTTTTATTTTTTTTACACAGAGCCCTAGGAACAATAAGTATCGAAATATACTACCTTTAAATAAACACAAAGGGATTGGACTTTGAAATTAAAAAGCAATTATACAGCTTTTAGGGATCCTCATCCCCTGCCCCACCTTTTTTTTTTTTCCTTGGGCAAAGTCAGGTTTAGTTGCTTATTAAAGATAAACACCTATAAAATGAACAACACAGAATATTAATGGGCTACAAAATCAGGGGTGAAATTCAGCAGGTTCTGGAGAACCGGTAGCGGAAATTTTGAATAGTTCAGAGAACCGGCAAATGCCACCTGTGGCTGGCCCCCGAGTAGGGTGGGAATGGAGATTTTGCAATATCCTTCCCCCAGGAGTGGGGAGGGAATGGGGATTTTGTAGTATCCTTCCCCTGCCATGCCCACCAAGCCACGCCCACCAAGCCACACCAAGCCATGCCCACAGAACCGGTAGTAAAAAAAAAATTGGATTTCACTACTGTATAGAATCCATCTATGTCTTTCCTTGGACTGGGAAAAAATGTTGGATTTGACGAACTCATCTAGGTAGGAAATAAGTAAGATTTGAAGAATTGGGATGGTAAAATATTGTGGGAATAAAGGAAGACTTTCCAGCTGATGCCACACAATTATTTTACTAAATTGATTGGAGGCAGGGATGAATAAGAACTAACAAGAATAAAAGAGTAGCATCAAATTACATGAGAAACCATTCTGCATCCATTTCAGCCTTGATCCACTGAAACGTCACCTTATTTTCTTATTTTCTCAAACAGGAAGTTCTGAACTTGAAGACTCTGGAAAATTCATTTGTTCGATAGGAAATCTAGAATATTGCAGTGCAGTTTTGAAACGTGCCACTTCTAATTCTATCATCCGCACTGAAGCATAATCTAAAGATCACCCTTCATTACAACTTGACTTTTCCTTAACCCCAAAAAATATTCACACAACTCACACAGTTGTTGCTCTTTTTTGAACCACAAGTCAGCTCAATAGAATAGAATAGAATTTTTTATTGGCCAAGTGTGATTGGACACACAAGGAATTTGTTTTTGGTGCATATGCTCTCAGTGTACATAAAAGAAAAGATACGTTCATCAAGAATCATAAGGTACTTAATGATAGTCATAGGGTATAAATAAGCAATCAGGAAAAAATATTGATATACATCATAAGGATACAAGCAACAAAAACAAGATATTTAGAAGTGAAGGAATTGTATCCATTCCCAAAAGTGTCTGATCATCTCAGGGAAATGCCATTTTTCAAACCAACTAAACTAAACTTAGTTAGCTGAGCTTAGAGAAGGACAAGGGTTAAGAGAAACTCTTATTCTTTTCAAATAGTCTTGGGAAATTTTTGTAATATCTCTCTTTGAACTGAAAAGTAGTGCCAAAAATGCTTGTCATTTGTTTATACAATGGGTTCTCTTTTACACATCCAACATACATATTTCAGCACAATAAATTAATGCCCTAAAAATGTGGTCCTACATCCTTTTGTACCTGACTGAACTTCTGGCAGAAATACACCAATAGCTTTATATAACTGTTCATGAAGAACGGTTGCAGGAATTGGGTATGGCTAGTTTAATGAAAAGAAAGACTAGGGGTGACATGTTAGCAGTGTTCCAATATCTCAGGGGCTGCCACAAAGAAGAGGGAGGGGGTCAACCTATTCTCCAAAGCACCTGAAGGGAGGATAAGAAGCAATGGATGGAAACTAATCAGAGAGAGATCCAACACAGAACCAAGGAGAAATTCCCTGTCAATGAGAACAATTCACCAGGGGAACAACTTGCCTCCAGAAACTGTGGGTGCTCCTTCACTGAAGGCTTTGAAGAAGACATTGGACAGTCATTTGTCCAGAATGATATAGGATGTCCTGTTTGAACAGGGACTTCAACTAGAAGACCTCCAAGGTCCATCCTAACCCTGTAATCAGGGGTGGGCTTCAAAAATTTTAGCAAGGGGTTCTCTGCCCAGTTGTTGGGAGGGTGTGGCCATGGTGGGTGTGGCCTAGTCATCCTCCTGCACCATGGTGGGAGGCGTTTTTGCCTCCCAGGCTCCGGAGGCTTTCCTTGAGCCTCCGAGAGGGCGAAAACGGCCTCCCCAGGCTCTGGAGGCCCTCTGGAGCCCTTCCTAAACTTCCAGTAGGCCCATTTTTCACCCTTCCCGAGCCTCCGTGGCATGCGCCCTGCACTTATCTGCATCCAAAATGGGCCGCATGGGGACTCCTGGGAGGGCTGGGCTGGGCTGGGCTGGGCAGGGCAGGGCCAGCCATGAGTGAGATTTGGGGGTTCTCCAAACTGCACAGAATCTTAGCTAGAGGTTCTCCCGAACCCCTACGAACCTCCAGCAGTCCACCCCTGCCTGTAATTATATTCTTTTATTCTGTTATATGCTGAAAATTATCATTAGAAATTACAGCTATATAAAGTTGACCAGCCAGCATGGGAAATAATATATGTCCAGAAATTATAGGTTAGGTTATGAGAATTGTAAATGGACAGCACCAGATGGGGGAACTTATCTGGACATCATTACACAAGCTTTAAGAAGCCAATTCATGAAATTGTCTTAAAAGAGGAATGGATACAATTGTCTATGATATATAGAGAAATACTTTTAAATTGCATTACAATTTAATAATTGTAATAATTTTGAATAATAATTTTAGTGAGCATTGATGAATTAGTTTGGAATATTAATAGGTAGGTATTCATCTCTAGTCGATTCCTGCACAATTCACTAATCAGTGGTATGTGCTAAATTGATAAAGCACATTGAAAGTATCCAACGGGATGAAGCAGTAATATATTTATCTTTTAAACATGAACTAATTGGTAAATTACATACATAAACACCTGTATACGTGTCGAGGTCTTTTGAAAAAACAGAAATGAATTGATTTCATGTTCCAACAACCCAATAGAATTGAGTCATTTGCCTGCCATGTGTGTAACTTTGATATGCCTCAATCAATAATAAGAGCCGCAGTGGCGCAGTGGTTAGAGTGCAGTACTGCAGGCTACTTCTGCTGATCACTGGCTGCCAGCAGTTTGGCAGATCGAATCTCACCAGGCTCAAGGTTGACTCAGCCTTCCATCCTTCCGAGGTGGGTAAAATGAGGAGCCACATTGTTGGGGGCAAGAGGCTGACTCTGTAAACCGCTTAGAGAGGGCTGTAAAAGCACTGTGAAGTGATATATAAGTCTAAGTGCTATTGCTAATGCTATCTTCTAGCTATGGCCATTTTCCCCACTGTGGATAGAATAGAGATGAACTTAATTGAATCCAGGCCATAGCTAAAATGTCCAGCTCCTTTATAGTTGAGACCCCCTACGACTTTATCTATATTCTACTTGTATTCTAAAAGTATTTTACAAGTTCTCATTGTCATGATCTTTAACTGGGCAAAACGGTGCATCATAGAGTAATAATTTTTGAACCAAGGTACCACAAATGTTGGTAACTTACAAAATGTGTCTAAAATCTAAGAGTCATGTCTCCCAAGGGAATGAAATTTGGGGGGGTAGTTATGGCTGCTGCTGTTGTCATGTGGTCTTCATTTTCAACATTCTATGGCAGTTTCCCAGTCAGTCTCACAATGCCTTGCTCCCTTCACCACCCAGTAGTAGTCACTTACTCCCCACTGGAAGGGGAAAGGGAAGAGAATGGGAAGGGGGGAGGGGAAGGAAAGAAGATTTCTCATACTCCTTGCCAAATTCCCACAAAGAAACTCAATGTGGAAACTGACAGGAATCAGAGGTCACTCCTGCTCTTATTGCTTACCTACCTTATTTCTCTGTCTAGGAAAGGAAATATCTCTAAAATGTTGACCCAATGAGGCAGGTATTGTCCAGTATGTATTATTAATTTTATTAATAATAAAATTAATTTTAGTAACACAACCTTTTAGAATGAAAGTTCTTTTAGATAGAACTTCTATCAGAGATACCTACTTTGTGTTACATATGAACTGTAATTTAGAGACCAGTAATTTCAGACCAATGGTTGTGGTGAGTGAAGTTAGAGCTCAAATATTCTGAGGAATTATTTGGTCATCCTTTTTATTTGTTTTCTTGCAACTCTGGGTCCATTAATACTCTAAGTCTCCCTGTGGTTTGGCCATCATCTGCCCAAGAACTCAGATACATAATCTAAGGGACCTTTGTGCACAATTGAGTCACCAGATAGTCATCACATGGTGGAACTCTTGAGAGATTTTTGAATTAAAATGCATCCACTTGCCTACCACTAGAGTCCTGCAACAAAGGTACATGAAGCACCCATGAAGTTCCATTCCCACCACAAGTTTGTTTTATGTTCTCACTAAAGACTTTTTATTTTTTTGCACTGTTGAAAAATTCTTGGATATGAAAATTTAAAAACCTGAAGTGACTCTGCCCAGAGGTGAAATTTACTTACCTTCATTATCGGTTCACAAATGTGAGTGTATGCACACACACGCTCGCTACACTCACCTGTGCCTCCTCCACGCATGCACAGAGCCTTCTGCGCACGCGCAGGTCAAAAATGGGACATGATGATGTCTGGGTGGGTGGGCGGAGCCTCCCACCGCCATCGCTACCAGTTTGCCCGAACCTGATAGAACTGACTGAATTTCACCACTGGCTCTGCCTCTTCAGCATTTCACTCTGTTAAATTTCACAGCAGCCTCGTGCCTCTGAAGCCAATTTAAGTACTCATAACTCATCTATCTGAACACAATTGGAGAGTATATTTTTAATCACCAGATCAAAGCACTATTTACTCTTGCATTGCAGACTGGATTGGCCAGCTGAATTCTGAGAAAATCCAGGATGCTACAGCTTTACTTAGTTTACTAGCATAAAATGATGTTTAATTTTGTTTCCTAGTTACAGCCTCAGCCTACTTCCAGAATTGGCAGCATCTTGCCTTGAAGAGAGGCAAGAGAGGCTCTACTTATACAGCAAATAGAAATGTAACTGGAGCCTCTCATGTCACACTAGGTTTATGAGAGGAAAAGCCACCCCTACCTCTTTTATGTAGCCTTCAAAGCACAGGTGTCTTCTTTGAATCAGACGCTGGACACGGCTCAGTTTACTTTCTGGTTCATAATCAATCTATTGTTCTTTTATACATAGATACAAAATTCACAATACGGCAGTCATACTAATGCCATTTTTAACTCTCCATATTCATATATATTGGAGATATATATATATATATATATATATATATATATATATATATATATATATATATATATATATATATATATATAGTCCTAATAGAGCTGGCAAGGGGATGCGGTGGCTCACTGGCTAAGACGCTGAGCTTGTCGATCAGAAAGGTCGGCAGTTTGGTGGTTCGAATCCCTAGCGCCGTGTAACGGAGTGAGCTCCCGTTACTTGTCCCAGCTTTTGCCAACCTAGCAGTTCGAAAACATGTAAAAATGCAAGTAGAAAAATAGGGACCACCTTGGTGGGAAGACAACAGCGTTCTACGCGCCTTTGGCGTTTAGTCATGCTGGCCACATGACCACGGAGATTTCATCAGACAGCGCTGGCTCTTCGGTTTAGAAACAGAGATGAGCACTGCCCCCTAGAGTTGGGAACGACTAGCACGTAACTGTGAGGGGAATCTTTACCTTTACCTTTTATTCATATATATTGGATATATATAGTCCTGGTAGAGCTGGCACACAAGTTGTTTCATGACATATACTGAACAGATTTTCATGCACAGAACTTCATGTTCTATAGGAAGGCAACGCACTAAGTGTACTGTAAAGATGAAGAATTCTCCTGACCAATCATGTCTAACTCTAGGGCATGGTGCTCATCTCTGTTTCTTAGCAGAGAGAACCATCATTGTCTGAAGACACTTCTGTGGTCATGTGGCCAGCATGGTTATACACCAAAGGCGCACAGAACACTGTTTCATTCCCACTGAAATGGTACCTATTTATCTGCTTGCATCTGCATGCTTTCAAACTGCTAGGTTAGCAGGAGCTGGGGCAAATAACGGGAGCTCACCCCGTCGTGTGGCACCCTGGTCTTAAACGCAGGCTGTCAGCTTTCCAGCTAACAAACTCAGTGTCTAGAACCTTTAATACTTTGGTAGAACAGTGTCTGATGGGAACAAAAGCTTCATGTAAATCAAAAGTTCTTTCCTTTGATTTGCACTCGGTGGCCACAAAAACCAAGTTTCTACTTTAGAACATTTATTAGAAGAAGGGAGGTGAAAGTGTCATAACTGTTATAGTCAACTTATTTATCACAACAATTATACGGCTACAGAAAGGCTATCATTATCAAAAAAGCACATATGGGACATGCCCATTTTGGAAAACTACAACCTTTTGCTTTCAGCCCATGGAACTGGACAACAAAAATGCATGGTAATAAACTGATTATGCCTGTAATCAATGGATATTTGTATAAATGCCAGACATAAGGCATAAGTGACTCCATGTGTTAATCACAAGTCAAGTGTTTATTTTAGCTTGCCTGCGTGCAATGAGGGAAACAGAATTCAGTCTCACTTCAGAATAAGGCACCGTTAAAGAATCTTATGTAAACAGTTAATGAAGAAATGTTCAGAGATGAATTAAGAATTGAATGCATACGTCATATAATGTAAGCAAGGAGTAGGGACTTTTTTTCCCCTCCTGGCTAGGCTTCTGAGAATATCCAACTTGTTCCCTAGTGGTCTTCAGAAAACATGTAATTATTTTGTTAAATAAAACACCGATCTCATTCCAGGTCTAGACTAGAAGCAATCCATTTTAGAAATGCAATCTATTCAATGATAAAGTCTTACTACACACTAACTAACAAGACAAATGAGATAACAGTAATACTATAGCAGGGGTCAGCAACCTGCGGCTCTGGAGCCGCATGTGGCTCTTTCATCCCTCTGCTGTGACTCCCTGTCGCCGGTCAGCTCCACAATTGATAGGGCTTTTGGTTAGGATAGGTAGAGGGAAAAGGACGCCGCACTAGGAGGAAACACTATGATGGGGGAATCAAACTTCCAGACAGCAGAGGAAAAAGGATGCCACACTAGGAGGAGATTCTATGGTGGGGGAACCGGACTTCCGGTCGGCTCCAGAATTGAACGGGGGACTTCCGGTTAGGACCTTTGTGGTTCTTTGAGTGTTTAAGGTTGCCGATCCTTGCACTATAGTCTTGAGCCCCTGTTGGATACAGCCAACAACTAGAAGCTAGATTAAAATGAATAGAGTTGGCTAGTGCCTTCCAGCCCATCCATACATAAAGCTTGTCCCAGTCCAATATTAAAACCACGTTCCTGCATCCTACTTTATGCCATTGGTTGCACTTCTGCAACTAGCCAATTATCAAGGCTCAATTGCTATTCCAGAAAAAAAAAATACTGCAATTTGGAGCTACAGGTTAGTGGTTTCCCATTGTCTAGGATTTTATTTTTTTTTACCTCACTTCTCAGTTTCTTGGATAGTCCCCTCACCTTCTTGCTGATGTTTCCCTTTTGTAAGAGATGGTTCCCAGTCTGATAAATATTCGGGAAATGCCTAAGAAATAATTGGGTAGAAACCTCCCATTTATCAAGAAAATACACACTTTTTCACCAAATCACAGGAAAAGTAATCTTCTAAAGAAAATTTTAATATGCTCAGGGACATATTTGTTTGGATTTTAAAACATTTAGTTGCTGGGATTCTTGTAAACCCCATCCTACACGTCTCAATAAATCTGGCTAAAGAAAACTCTATAAGAATCATGATTGCAAAGGAAATAGTTTTTGGTTCTATATATCTTCCCATAAGTGTAATACCACTAATTTATATCAAGTTTAGGGATACTGCCACTTTCCTCAATTGTGATCTCCTCCCTACAAAAATGAAAGAAATAATGTTGATAGGGAAAACTTTGTGGCTGTTTTTTTTTTTTAATTATTCCTAGCTATTAGCCAAATAAAGGGAATGCTATTCTGTTCATAGAGAACTCTACACATGAAAAAGAAAGTTTTGGCAAAGACACTGGTGGGACAATATAAGACCACTTCAGGAGGGGCTAAAATCAATAGTCACATGCATGGCACCCTCAACTACTGGCATTCTCAACGATGAGTGGTTCTATATGTATAGAATAGAATAGAATAGAATTCTTTATTGGCCAAGTGTGATTGGACACACAAGGAATTTGTGTGCCCAAATTCACAAGCACAAGGTGCATATACTCTCAGTGTACATAAGGAGAATAAAATACATTCATCAAGAATAAAAAGATACAACACTTAGTGATAGTCAAGGTTACTAATAAGCTATCAAATTGTACTAGGAAACAAATAAAAACAATATAATTGAAAGATACAATCAACATGGTTATAGTAATAAGTGGGAAGAGATAGATACTAGTAAGGAAGAGAAGAATAATAGTAATACAGTCTTAGTAAATTATTTGACAGTGTTATGGGAATTAGTTGTTAAGCAGAGTGATGGCATTTGGGAAAAACTGTCGTTGTGTCTAGTTATTCTGGTGTATAGTGCCCTATAGCATCTTTTTGAGGGTAGAAGTTGAAACAATTTATGTCCAGGATGTGAGGGATCTGTAGATATGTATAAGGGACATCCACCACAAAATTCTATTGCCCTTGGGAAATCAACAAGAAAAAAAATGAAAGAGTTCAGAAGAAGATTCTATAGTGTAACCCAACCTTCTCAACATAACTTTCTGCAGATTTTGTTGGGACTCCCTTTGGTCACATTGGCTGAGAATTCTGGGAGTTGAAGTTCTCACATATATTGGAAAAAAAATAGTTTGGGGAAAATTGATAAGATATATTATCTGTCCTGGTGTTTGCCTGGAAGCACACTTCTTGTTCTATTTTCAATATCCTATATTTATCAAAGTGAGGAAGACAAAGAAATTGCAATAATTACAGCAACAATGACTTAGTATTAGTGGGATAGTGATTTGTGGGATGGAAGTTCTGAAGAGCAGACATTAAACAATTAGTATTCACAACAACAGTACGAGTAAGAGACATATAATTTACCAAGATTCCGCAGATGGCAGAAAAAAACAAAAGAGTTACCTGCCATTCGCAAGTATAATCAAAGCATACATTTCTACAATTTTGGTTACTTTTACATCCAGCAACTTTTATGTGCAAATCTCCCAAAGAACAGACAAGAGTTGCATACAGGGGAAATGGGTGGCAAAAAAAAAACATGTAATAAATAAATAAAATAGATCAAGAAAAGAAGACATACTACCTTTATGTTTTACCATTTTCCTTTTTCCTAAAAGAATAATTTTAGTAAACTAAATTTAATCTTACTGTTTATTATTTCAATGTCTATATAGAGTCATGCGGTGCAGTGGTTAAAGGGCAGTATTGCAAGCAAGCTCTGCCCACAGCCTAGAGTTCAATCCTGACAGAGCTCAAGTTTGACTCAGCCTTCCATCCTTCTGAGGCTCGTAAAATGAGGACCCAGATTGTTGGGGGCAATATGAAATAATGCTTATATTCTAAACTGCTCAGAGAGTGCTGTAAAGCACTATGGAGTGGTATATACCGTATTTTTTGGAGTATAAGATGCTCTGGACTATAAGATGCACCTACCTTTTGGGGGGAGGAAAATAAGAAAAAAAAGTCTGCCTCTGCCTCCCAGCAATTTGCTTCCTTCCAGCAAACAGCAAACAACCTGTTTCAGTTTCAGTTTCAGCACAGCCTGATTAGCACAAGAAAAAAAAATCTGCCTCCGCCTCCCAGCAATTTCCTCCTTGCAGCAAATAGCAAAGGCCGAAAATGGGGTGTGTGGAGGCGGCAATAGGCAATGGCAATCCCTGCAGCCTGAAACAGCTGATGTATCGGGAGGCTGGTCCAAACGACAATCAGCTGCTTATGCTAATCAGGCTGTGCTGAAACTGAAACTGAAACGGGCTATTTGCTGTTTGCTGCAAGGAGGCAAATTGCTGGGGGGCAGAGGCCAAAGGGCAGGGCTACATTAGGTGTATAAAACACACCCAAATTTTCACCCTCTTTTGGGGGGTGGGAGTGTGTTTTATACTCCGAAAAATACGGTAAGTCTAAGTGCTATTGCTATTGTTATACTGGTGTTTTATCAATTGTTCCTACAGGCGAGATTGATGGCATAAAAGTTTAGTAAATAAATAAATTAGTGTAAAATAATAAGGTAAGTAATACACAGATATTGGAAGCTTTTTTTCTACCCAGTCTACCAATTCAGAACTTTCTGCCATGGCTTTCCCAGAGTTTCAATCTGACATCTTTTCCATCCCTATTTAGAGAGGTCATGATGCCTTCATGCCAACTATTTGGTGGGTTGAGATCCACTTGCCCAATAAACATTGTGCCAACGGCTGCACTCCAAAAAAATTTAAATGGGGGCAAACAGAAAGGAAAAGGTAAAACCAAACAAAAAGCTACACGTGATTTAATTTACCTTTAAAGATCATTGAAATGAAATGGTTTAAATGCAGGGACTCTAACTCTCGCCCACATGTGCAATAATATTTTCTTTTTCTCAAGGGCTAAGCATTGAAATTTGGCGGGGGCATTCAGAGAAGCTTTGGGAATTGCATCCAAAACCTGGGACTAAGTACCCCTGCTCTTCACAGATAACAGGGTTGGGATACAAGATTGCCACAGGTAATG
>NC_142073.1:9332963-9410463 GCF_059756535.1 Pantherophis guttatus | reverse complement strand
TACCCTGTTTCCCCCAAAATAAGACATCCCGTGATAATAAGCCCAATCGGGCTTTTGAGTGCATGCGTTAAAATGAGCCTCCCCCCCGAAAATAAGCCCTCCCCAAAAATATTTAAACACAGAGCTAGAAATCAGGTAAGACAGCAAGAAGATCCTCATCTTTCTCCATGCACCCCAAAATAATAACACTTCCCCGAAAATAAGGCCAAGCACTTATTTCGGGGTTCAAAAAAATATAAGACAGGGTCTTATTTTCGGGGAAACACGGTATGTTCAGTCATCAGTCATAAATTTGCCATTTCTTTCCAGGAATTATCAATTTAATACCTCATTAAGAAGTATAAGAGAAAGAACATTTGCAAATTTTCTGGTGTTGTAACTTCCAAGTCTGTCTGGGTCTGGATGTAGATGCAAAGACGCAGGTGTCTAGGGACTTAGAGCATTGCTCTAAAGGTGCCAATCTGCCATCCTTCCTTTCTTCCATCTATAGAACTTCAAGAAAGCAGGTGCTCAAATGCTGGTATCTTTTATTAAGGTCATATCACTCACTATTATACCATAAATATGAGATAGAAAAATAGTCAGTTTAAAAGCATTTTCATTAACTTGATGTGTTCCTGTTGAGTGAAAACTACAGTAGCATTCCATTCCATGATGTATTCAGGGAAGACAGAATCATATTCAGTCCCCTACTGTAGTAACTTGTCAAAGGAGCAACCCAAAAAAGAGAATTTCAGAGGGAAAAACGGAGAGGTAGAGAGGGGATGACCAAAACAAAGCCAAGAATTTAGATAAACTTCCTCTGATATCAAGTACGGCAGATGCTTCCAAGATCTCTCAGCAAAACAGTAGGTTCTCCTCTCTGAGCAAACAATGAATTTACTGAGGTCATGAGAATGTATGTTGAGAAAGATTAGGAAGAGGGGGGGTTACTTTTTATCAGAGAGTTTACAAGCAGAAGAGAGAAAGCTATAGTCTCCCTTCCTTCAAAAGGAAAATATTCAGCTCATTACAGGTCAAGGAAACTGCCTAACATAGGAGAGGTTAGAATAGCAAGGATGGTTATGGAGAAGACAATCTGGAGAAGAATGAAGCAGTCTGGTCTGCCCATCAATTTACTCCTGCTTGTTTCTATCCTCTCTGATTTAGAGTTGAAAAGCAAGGCTCTGAAACATGTGGCTCCCAGTCTAATTCCCAAAGGCTTCTGCAGAGTCCGTTGGTTCAGACACTGGCAAAACTGAGGCAATTGCTTGAGGCCAAAGCTTTGGAAGTCACCTATCCTTAAGATTTATATTGACTGTTTCCCTATGACTATCATTAAGTGTTGTACCTTATGATTCTTAATGAATGTATCTTTTCTTTTATGTACTCCGAAAGCGTATGCACCAAGACAAATTCCTTGTGTGTTCAATCACACTTGGGCAATAAAGAAGTCTAGTCTAGTCTAGTCTAGTCTAGTCTAGTCTAGTCTAGTCTAGTCTAGTCTAGTCTAGTATAGCCCAGCCCAGCCCAGCCCAGCCCAACCCAGTCCAGTCCAGTCCAGTCCAGTCCATTATATGCTATTTATGTATGTATGTATGTATGTAGGTATGTATGTAGGTATGTATGTATGTATTCATTCATTCAGTCATTTATTCATTCATTCATTTATCAAGAACATATTAGGTAATTTATATAATTATAAGCATGAATTGAATACATAAAATAGATACAAGTAGAGGAAACATTAGAACAGGGACGGTAGGCACGCTGGTGCTCTTATGCACACCCCTTACAGACCTCTTAGGAATGGGGTGAGGTCAACAGTAGCCAGTCTTAGGTTAAAAATTTTGGGGGTTTTGGGATGAAACCACCGAGTCAGGTAGAGCATTCTAGGCATTGACCACTCTGTTACTGAAGTCATATTTTCTACAATCAAGTTTGGAGCCGTTCACTTTAAGTTTGTATCTATTGTGTGCTCATGCATTGTTGCGGTTGAAGCCGAAGTAGTCATTGACAGGTAGGACATTGTAGCAGATGATTTTATGAGCTACACTTAGGTCATACCGAAGACGGCGTAGTTCTAAGTTTTCTAGGCCCAGAATTTCAAATCTGGTGGCATAAGGTATTTTGTTGCGAGTGGAGGAGTGGAGGACTCTTCTTGTGAAATATTTCTGGACATGCTCAATTGTATTAATGTCCGATATGCAGTGCGGGTAAGAGATCCAAATATCCAGTAGCAAGAGATGTGTATTTGCTTTTCATTCTGGTAATGATGCCAGAAAGTAAAGCAGGGATCAAATTCAGTGTGAAAGATATGAGGCTCTCCACTGCTGTTACTTTTTGGTCAGTTTCTTGATTATACAGGCTTTGAAACTTTTATCGGCACATAAGAAAAAGCTTTCCAACTCCTCTTCCCCACACGCTATTGGCTGGGACATCTGCATTGTTCTGCTGCTTGTTAGTGGATAAGGCATTTATCTTACGTTCAGACTACATCAACAAGGTCAATTTTGTTTCAAGCCTGTAAGAAGATGATTCTGCAGATGAATTAAGCCCTGATTGAAAAGTTGCATTTTTCAAATGGCTAATCACATTTTATTTCAAGGCACACCAAAAGCACAGCAAAGGCGTTACTTGTTTGCACATTTCAAAACAACAAAATATGAAATGTTGGTAAGCTTAGGAAAGACGTTTGGGAGACAGTCAGGTAAAGATTGGAAGAAAAATACACGAAGGGCTTAGAAGAAACTGTTTCCGAGATGGTTTTCTGTTCCACAGAATGAAATCTTTGGTGCATCCAAATGATTTAGCATGAGAATTTATATTGGGGAATGTTGGATATGGTTGTTATTCATCATAACTCAAATTTGATGGCACAGAGACAAGAGAGAATTGCAGAACATTGAACAGAACAGGAACAGGGTGTGTGGTCCAATAGTCTTGAGACTACTCTTTGATCTTCAGCTGTCACTTTATTCCCAGATGGGCAGGGAACACATGTCCTCAGTGATGGTTGATACCATTAAGTCACACAACTGATCCCCAACTGACCCAACTTGGCAATTTTTATTACCCTGGTTGCATCCTATTCTCACTACTGCAATGTGCAGTACATGATTCTATCCTTAAAAACATTTCCAGAAGTGGTTTGACTGGATCGCTAAGCTGTGCAAAATATTATAAAATTCATCTGAATGTATTGGAATTAAACCTAAAGACTGACACAATTTAAGGCCCGAATATCTGAAGGACTGGCTCTCTCGTCATGAATCTGTCTACCCACAAAGGTCAATCAACATCTGAGTTCCTTCTGAAGACACTCTTAATGTCAGAGGTTTATCCATTTGAGATGTGAAGAGGACCTTCTTCCTTGTCACTCTAGGAATATCTTTGGGGCCTCTTCTATGTGTCCCTGAGGAGTTGTGTTTTGGGCTCTATTCTCTCTATATTTAGAAAATCTGTCAAGACGCATTTCTCTTGTCATGCTTTTAATTGCTAATTAATTTTAATTTTAATTAGATTTCTTTTCTTAAAAAAACATAGTCTGTATGTTCACTGTTGTTAGCTATTCTAAGTAGAAAGATGAGATGAAAAAGTGAGTAAATAAAATCTGCATCTCAACCTGAGCGACTCTTGGCCCTGACCAAAATGTTAAGCAAGGTTCCCAGTTTCTTCACCTCTTCGTAGGTGAAAGTTGTTTTTCTACATTTGATGGGCAAATGCTTTTGACGGTTCCTCAGAAGCCAAATAAGAATAACATCACAATAATAACATGAGAGAAAATGTATGCAAGAACAAATACTTTATCGAGTAAGAAATAGCACTTCTCCGGGGGCGAGGGGGGGAGGGGGAAATATAGGAAAAAAAATAAGCTACTTCCGTCATTTGGAATCATTTAATGATTGTTTTTGAAGTCATGGTATTATAGACATTATAGCCTGTTGAGCTTGATCAGGTAGATCTAGTTTCAAGCTCTCATTTAACCATAGAGTTGACTTATAGCTGGTATAACTAAATCTACCTCAACACTAGGATTACCAGAGAGATCAAGTCTCTATGTAAGCCGTGAAGTTCTCTAAAGAGAAAAAGTAGAGTTTCAATTAAAGAGATGAAGAATCCTTAAAAAAAAAAATTCAGGTACAAACTATCCATTTTGTAGGACTCTTGTTTTTCATGGCGGAAAAAAATGTAATGGAAGCATCCACTGGAAACCAAAATTATGATTTACCTGGAACCGGGCTGTGGATTATTGTGCACTCTGCTTGGTTTTCCCCAACCATCAGGCAAAATAAAAAATACCCTGTTTGTGACTCCTCTCGTATAAACCAGGAAACTATCATAAGCCAGGAATGGCTTCTGACTTTGCCTTGTTAGGAATAGCACAAACTGTCTGGCTTTTGTTAACAGGGCTGATTAGACATCAGGGGAGCAGGGTGCTAGTTTCTGAATAAGGTAGAAAAGAAAACCCCTTTCTCTATAAAGTCATCTAGTCGCTCCTCCAAAAAATTCCTACCTTCCTCCAAGTACGTCCTCGTTTTCAGAAACCACAGGACCACAATTTTGTCAGGATCTTGTTGTACGCTCCCATCAGTAGTGGGTTTCACTTACCTTTGCTACCGGTTCTGAATTGTGAACGCGCACAGCGCTTCTGCGCGTGTGCAGAACCTTTTGCACATGCGCACCGTGTCCTTGATGATGTCCGTGCAGGTGGGCGGAGCCTCCCACTGCCGCTGCTACCGGTTCACCGGAACTAGGGTGAACCGGTAGAAACCCACCATTGGCTCCCATCATATCATTGACAAAATACCAAATACCAAAATAATATCAAAGCGTGGTTTGGGAGAAAAGCAAAGCAAAAGCGAACAAGATCTGTAGGCACTGTTTCTGCTTCTTGAACGTGATCTCCTGTAAGCCAAGATCTGGAGGTCTTCACATGTGACAGTGGGGCCTTGTAGTACTTATCCTGCTCGCGAACTGCTTCCCATTCTACGTTTCACTTTCCCGAAGGGTGGGAAAAAAAAATAAAACAATTCCCTTGCTTGGCACATAATCTCTAAATCTTATAAGCAATGGAAACAATTTTTTCAGTCCGAGCAGATTGGCAGTTGAGATCATTGGTTTTGCATACTGTAGGGAGCTAAACATTTACCTTATTAAAAGACTGCCCTCCAAAACACAGTGCAGTTAAATAAACTGTTACCACTGTAATTGTTTTACAAGCATACTGCTGATAATATTATGAATTACCACTAATGTCTAGTTAGTAAATTAATACAGGAGTATCATTTAGTGTTAATTCCAGCGAGTTTCCTGAAGTTAAGTATATGAAGAGGGATTAGTTGCCTTCAAGACTGAAATGTGCCTAAGAAGAAGGAGTGTATCATACACAGCAGTGCAGAAAACAACACTATGAAGTGGCATGCCGGGAATAGTTTGAAGTTGCCTGGCTTGTCTGCTTGAGAATTCACCAGCCCAGGAGCTAGGATGAACAGACTTTGGAAATAAAGATGAGAGTAGGACATGAAAGTAGTTTTATTCTAAGACCTGATGGGCCCTGCTCTCAGACTGATTTTTTTCCCCCCTTCTTAAAAGTCCACTCATCTAAGGTCCATGAGGTCATTGTCACCCTAATGTTTATTAATAATACCTTAATCAATTAGTAATAAGCCATAATTGATAGCAGCTTTTATCAACTTTGCTAGATTATCACCCGAGAGTTATCCACCGCAAAGATTTAAATGCTTCATTTTATTTTTAACTTTCCCTTTTTCTCCATTTCAGTAATGTCAGGCAAAGATCTATGGCTTTAGTCTATGAACAAATGATGGGGCAGAATAATTTATGACTTTGACTCCAGCTTTCAGGAAAGCTATATCCAATCTCCACCTCTGATTTGGTTTATCAAAAGCTACTCAAACTGACAGCAGAGTTACTCACAAGTAGATGGTTTTACTACACCTCGAGGAGTGTTGGACATAGTCTATTTACAAAATTTAACCTGTCTGCAAATAAAGCCAATTTGCAGGTTGAATAAATTAACTCAACATGCATAAGACCTATAGTTGTAGTTTGGGATAGTAGGCCATTGGGTGAGTATACGAATAGGAGGAAAACAGCGAGGATCTGTTGTGGGTCACCCTAGTAAATGATACTACCAGAAATATACTGAAGACCTGTGATGGGAACACATTTCAAAAGTTTCCCTCGGATCGATAAGAGCTAGAGGCAATTTGACATAGTTAATTGTTTCCCTGCATACAAACTGGGCAACAGACATTTAGTTAGGGAGGTGCTTAGTATGAACAACAGTGGCATGAATGGTTCGATTCTGGTGCTCCTCTGAGACTTGTGGACATTTACAAACTTTCCTTCCAAGGAAATTAAAGCCAAGAAATTAAAAGACGCTTGCTCCTGGGGAGGAAAGCCAGGAAAAGCTAGACAGCATACTAAAAAGCAGAGACATCACCCTGCCAACAAAAGTGCATATAGTCAAGGCGATGGTTTTCCCAGTTGCAATGTATGGCTGTGAAAGTTGGACCATAAGGAAGGCTGAGCGTCAAAGAATTGAGGCCTTTGAACTCTGGTGCTGGAGAAGACTCATGTGAGTCCCTTGGACTTCAAGGCGATCAAACCGGTCGGTCCTAGAGGCAGTGGTAGGATTCAGCCAGTTCGCACCACTTCGGGAGACCCGGTTGTTAATTTTCTGAGCAGTTTGGTGAACTGGTTGTTGGAAGAAATAATTAGGGCAGAGAACCAGTTGTTAAATTATTTGAATCCCGCCACTGCCTAGAGGAGATCAACCCTGACTGCTCTTTAGAAGGCCAGATCCTGAAGATGAAACTCAAATACTTTGACCACCTAATGAGAAGGAAGGACTCACTGGAGAAGAGCCTAATGCTGGGAAAGATTGAGGACAAAAGAAGGGGACGTCAGAGAACGAGGTGGCTGGATGGAGTCACTGAAGCAGTAGGCGTGAGCTTAAATGAACTCCAGAGGATGGTAGAGGACAGGAAGGCCTGGAGGAAGGTTGTCCATGGGATCACGATGGGTCAGACACAACTTCACAACTAACAACAACAAACTTTCCTTCCATCAGTAAGTCCTAAAGGCCACAATGAATAAGAGTGTGTGCACACTGCAACCTGTCAATTCCCAGATCCTTGAGAGGCTAAACTATGCCCAATGAATTTGAACCTTGCAAACACATTAGAGATATGGATTCGATGGAGAACCATGTTGAATTTCAAGTGTGAAGATTTTGCCTCAAACCTTTGGCACCCGTACTTTCTTTTTTATTAGAAAGCAGCAACCAGGGTTTTGCATTTCATCTCCACGCCGGGGCCCATTTTTAAAGTCTCTTCCCTACCCTCTTTACAACTGAAAGACCAGGAGTCAAATTCCTCCCCTTGCCAGTCCCATCTGGAAGACAGAAGTTTCTCCTAATGAAGAACGAATCATTACCAAGCGGCAGCAATCCAGAGGGCCCGATATGCCAGGGAAACAAGGAAAGGAGGGGAGGTATTCAGCAAAGAATGCAAGCATATCTTACCTTAGCAGCTTAACTGCATACTTGTTTTAAGGACTGTCAGTCTGGTTAGCAATCACTCAGTGAAAGGATGCAGCCGAGCTTGGCACTGACAGATTGCCAAGGGGGCGTCCCACTTCCCTATCACAAAAGAAAATAAAGAAAAGGAATGATGTAAAGTGAAAAGTAGCAAATTCGCCAAATCACAGCACGGCGCAGAGGTCAAGGGAAATTCAACAGGGGGGAAAAAAGGTTAAAGATGAAATCAGATCTGGGGTAGGAGAAATGACAATCTATCCTAAAAGCAAGGCCAGCGGTGACGTGGGGTAGACAAGAAGCTAAATACTGCATAGCACTGGGATCGTTCATTTTCATCAGATCAATAAAAGCTTATATTTATCAGGATTCCAAGCAGCTGCCACTTCTGACAATCTCTACTTTATTTTCCTCCCTCCTTCTGCTATATCAGGGCAAAGAGAAGCAGGGGGAGAGGGGGAAAAAAAAGCCGCTTTTAATGCTATTTACACCTGAAGTCACAATTCCATTAAGAGGACCTGTTTTGTTAAAGAAACAGGAATTGATATTATTATATTGGCAGGAGCTGGAAACTCTCTTTGTTCTTCTCTCCATGTTTTTTCTTCCCTTTGCAATCCAGACTCAGCAAGAAGATTTTTTGACATTAAGTGCACTTTTTTTTTCTTTTTCTTTCTTTTTTTTTTTTTTTGGTGGATTCAAACTTACCATTTACAAAGGGAAGAGAAGCTTGCTGCTAAAACAGTTACTACTCTAATCATCTGTACAACAATATTTGCTATCAGGCATTCTAAATAGATTATCACCAGTCCATCTGTGTCATTATTGATTTATAAGGCTTTAAGCGGCTTTAAAATGGAAGCTTTCCCACTAAG
The DNA here is from genome assembly GCF_059756535.1 of Pantherophis guttatus. NCBI lineage: Eukaryota > Metazoa > Chordata > Lepidosauria > Squamata > Colubridae > Pantherophis > Pantherophis guttatus. The sequence continues at coordinate 9,402,048 of NC_142073.1, read as the reverse complement.
GGGGTTTCTTGTATAAATCAGAAGCATACTCAAATATAGCAGCCATCACTCAAGAAGAGTGTCCGTGTGTGCACATATTGTGTGTGTGTGTATGTGTATTTGTGTGTGTTTGTGCATAGACCCACACGCACACACACATATATTCATTTGCCACCCCTTAACTCATAACAAGAATGAGAAGATGATAAATTGCTTGTAATATACTGATCCAAACTGATATGCAAATTTTGTTGTTTTTTTTTTTAAATATATGACTTGAGTAAAAAGAGGCATCATTAACATATGAATGCTCTATGCAAATGATCGTGACAGAGCAGATGTTGCTGCATGTAATTGACCTATATTGAGAATTGCATCAGACCCCTTAACTCTATTAATTCACTACCCGGTAACTAGATATTGTCCCCCAAAAAAGTACATTCTTTGAAACCATACACTGGAAGTAAGTCTGACAGAGTTCCAAGGATACTAAAAACAAGGTCATTGTCACCCGTATTTTGCTGTCATCTGCATTCTGCTCCTTATGGATGACATCATCAAGTGCCTGTGTAAATCGATCACTTAATAGCATTTAGAAAAATACTGCAGTCGTAGGGAAACAGGTTAGGGGGAAAATTGTTCCAGTTTTTTATTCTTTCTCTTTGGCAGAAATGTCATACCTCTTAAACTGAGGGCTCTTTTTTTTTTCCTTTCTTTTTTTTTGCATGAGTGCACTGTGAAACACACAGATGCCATTTTATTCCCTGTCTTTATTTTTTTTTTTCCCCTCTTCTTCTCCGAATGACATTAAATTGTATTAAATAGCCTTTTGTCCAGAGGGCACAGACCACCCTGTATATGATAATGTATTAATGCCCCCACGTTCTAACCGCTGAGCTGAAACATTCGGAGACTTGGAGGAGAAGTATGAAGCTTCATTGTGTGTGTATTGCCTGCTAACAACTGTGACACATACTAATAGAAACATACCTAATAAATTACTGCTTTCAGGTCTACCAAGCTGACATTTCTCTGCAAGGGACAATTTTATATTTGTGGCACAGAACAAAATTGCTTCATATGAAGCTACTGTGGATTAGCATAAAAATTAACACTTAAATTTCAGCTTATTTTCTACCCTCTCTTCCTGCCACAACAATCAATTCCTCTTATAAATCTGATTAGATTTTATGATGCTTATTATTCAAAGCATGTCTCAACACAGCATCCACAGAGCTTGAAGACTATTTGTTTAAATGTGGGAGGGGGGGAAGCAGCAGATAAATCTATAGGTATTTTTTATTACCCCATTCCCAACCAGTTTCTTTCTCATATTGTAACATCAGTAATTGATTGCACACATTAATTAACATGTAAGGTAGAATTTCTGCATTATGCATGATTTATTTTCCTATCTAGTTAGTAGCATTGTCTGCTGACCTTGTGCTACTAGGACATTGGACTCGATTTGGGTCCACACATAAATGCCAATGTTCATTCCCCCGAAAGTTATTAATGTCAGATATGAAATGAGATTTTTGATTTCACCTGCTTACTAAACCACAAAAAGCAGTTGTTCTCCACAAAGTAGGCTTAAAAACCTGGAAATCTGAAAATGATCAATTGCTGGATCTAAGTAGCATGCAGCTATGTTCAGGAGAAGCAATTCGGCAGGAGGGAATTGGCAAATACCCTAAAACAAATCCAGATTAAAATAAATAAATAAACAATAAACAAACAAACAGAGGGGCTGTTAATTAGGAAAATCATGAAAAATGGACATCTTACATAAAATGTCTACCATTGTACATAGGGTTGCCACTTTACATGATGATAGAAACCTGACCTGACAGAATGCCAAGTGGTTGGATTGATTTTTTAACCCAACGTTAAATTTTTTTTAAAAAAGCTTTCCCAACCATTTAATATTTTACACTCAGAAATTACCTTAAAACTGCATATCAAAGCTCCAGCACAAGCTTTGATGTCCATATGGTGCATCTGGTGTTAGCAGAAGGAGCACTGGAAGTTACCTTTCATTTTCAGGTTCTGTGCCTCACTCTACTGCAATATTGTTGACAATGACTAAAAGTGAATCTCTAAAACACCAAACATGTGTTCTGCTCCTGAATCACATCTCAGAAGACTGGGGTGGGAAAGTTATGGGAGATCTGGAGACTATTTGGATCTGCATAACCTTCTTTGTCCCTTATTTTGAAGGAGGGGGAAAGGCTCTGTTTGAAGAGGCCCAATTGGTGTTGACTCTAAAGGCAACCTTCTTTCATTTCCTTTTCCAACTGGAATTATGCAAAGCCCATCACAAGACTGAAATCCCATAGGCCAGCATGGAAACAGCAGAGTAGAGTAGAGTAGAGTAGAGTAGAGTAGAGTAGAGTAGAGTAGAGTAGAGTAGAGTAGAGTAGAGTAGAGTAGAGTAGAGTAGAGTAGAGTAGAGTATGGTAGTTTAGGGTAGTGTAGGGTAGGTAGTGTAGGATAGGGTAGGGTAGGGTAGGGTAGGGTAGAACAGAACAGAACAGAACAGAACAGAACAGAACAGAACAGAACAGAACAGAACAGAATTCCTTATTGGCCAAGTGTGTTTGGACACACAAGGAATTTGTCTTTGGTGCATATACTCTCAGTGTACATTAAAAAAATACATTCATCAAGAATCATAAGATCTATCCAGTTTAACCCTGAGAATGACCGGAGACAGGAATGGTCCAAGGCATCTTCTTGTGGCCTGACCATTAGTGATCCCTCTACCAAACCTCCTGGTTTTGATCTTCATCACTTGGCCTGGACAAAATTAAAGAGAATTAGGTGGGATACTAGAAGAAGTGCCTCTGCCCTTTATCAATGGGGATGGAAAGATTCCTCTTGTTGCGATTGTGATCCTGATATGCAAACTATTAAACTTATTGTGCAACCCACGATGTGCATTCGCTAGTTCCCTAGAAAATCTGCAGGAAGCAACACCAAAGACGGATTGCCTGGATAGCTGAATTTTACATCCAGTTATGAGGCCCTGTAGATGTTTTTGTATATATAATTATGTGGACTGTGTGTATATGTTTACTTCTCCTCTGTCATGTTCTCATCATACACTAAATAAATAAATAATGGGGATTTTGATGAGGAGATCAGAGGCCTGTTGCCCTTAAATGATGTCACTTCTCCCATATTCATTCAATTATGAGCATTTTCTCTTTAAATAATGAGCAGGAGGTTTATCTCAGTAAGCGTTGCCCAATAAAGCCATCGAGGGAGTGTTGCTTCCCTCTCTGCGACCTATTGAGAAGCAGAAATATAGACATTATCTGTGGGTTGATTATCCTCAAAATTTCCTTTTCAACAGAGAGTTATTTCCAGTCCAAATGTATCTAGCTTTGCCTCCAACCCAATGGATTGTGTTAAAGAGCCATCTGCTATCAGAAATTTTGCATCCATGAAAGTACTCAGCAACCACACTCGTAATAAAGGAGAATGGTTTAGATAAAAAGAGGCTGGGAATTAGCTCTACATGCTCTGACTTTTAGCTCTCAAAAAGACCTCTATTTTTGTCAATAGTGTTTCAAAGGTATGTATTAGAGGGGTGGAATCTTAGCTACTTTACTGCTGTTCAAATCAGTGGGAACCACGCAACCCAAAACGAATGCAACACTTTAAAGAGAAACAACCAATACTTATTGTTCATATACGGTGGACATTTTTTTTCAGACCTCCATTTTTACCGTGGTTTAGTTCCCACAGGAGGGTTATTAGTGACTTTCATGACTTTAATCACTTGCCAAATTTGACATTGAAAAAAAAAGAAGGAAACCTTTCACACCTCTGCCGTTTTGAAAACAATGTTCCCAAGAACTCGATGCTGAATGCAAAGCTGGAGGGGACTGGCAAAACAGCAGAGCTGCCCTAATTTGGGACCCTTCCCAAATCTCGGGGCCCTCGGAATTTGCTGAATTCAACAAGGACTCCCAGAATTCTGAGATAGCCCGGACATGGACCGTGGTGGTTGGGAATACCGGGAGATGAAATCAGACCAGTTCAAAGGAGCACCAGTTATGGAAGGCGTCTTTACATCATATCACTGAATGATTTGTCTATTAATTTGTTTATTTAATACATTTACTGGCTGCCCGTCTTGTCACAGGGTAACTCTAGGGCAGTGTGCAATGTTAAAAAGATGGCTCCTTGGTCCTCTCTGAGCTTGGTTGTTTTCTTGCAGACATTTCTACGGGACCGCCTGCTACCACCAATAGCCTCCCACCGGCCAGTACGCTCCCATAGAGAGGGGCTCCTCCGGGTGCCATCAGCCAAACAATGTCGACTGGCGGCCTCTAGGGGGAGAGCCTTCTCTGTGGGGGCACCTATGATCTGGAACGAGCTCCCCCCAGAGATACGGAGGATCCCGGATCTGCGCACCTTCCGTCGCACGCTTAAGCCTTTTTTGTTTCATCAAGCTGGCCTGGCCTAAATCTTCTCCCCTTTTTAAATGTAAATTTTAATTCGTTTTAAATTATGGGGTATTTTAAATTCAGCCAAATTATTTAATTCATTTTTAATCTATTTTAAATTTTTGTATTTATGTATTTTGTATTTGTATTTTGTATTTATCTTGTGGCTGTTCACCGCCCTGAGTCCTTCGGGAGAAGGGCGGTATAGAAATTTAATAAAATAAATAAATAAAAATAAATAAATTTCATTATACAAACTAGGGGTGGGCTGCTCGGGGTTCGCAGGGGTTTGGGAGAACCTCTAGCTAAGATTCTGTGCACTTTGGAGAACCCCCAAATCCCACTCCTGGCTGGCCCTGCCCCGCCCACCCTGCCCCTCCCCTCCCAGGAGTCCCCACACGGTCCGTTTTGGATGCAGGTTTCCTACCTATGATTTGCATATATCTTTACTGCTTCCCTACAGTTTATTTCTCCACCTGACACTGGTTGCAAACTACAAACCAATTACTTTAGAGCAGTTAGTGGAATAAACCTTCCTGTTCTCTAAAAATGAATTGTCGATGGTGACCTTTTGATTTTAAATATAAACCTAGGAATAAAGCCTTCAAATCCTGTGATATAAGGCCCTCGTTTCAGAAAACCTAAAATCTGTAGCGATGGCGTTATGCTGTTTATATTATCACAATATTCTTATTAAAACAAGCATCATATTCAAACAAAATACAAGTACATTTTTATTGGTTTTCTAAATAAGCTTGCGATAAGATGGTTAAAATTTGATCATAAGCTTGGAGAAAGTTCTGTTTTATTTTTGGCAAAGCACTGTTCGTGCAAGTTTCAAGTGACTGATTGTCCAAAGAAAGACAATTCATTGTTCAGTTTCTTGGACACAAAGGTGCCATTGTTTTCAGTCTTATTCTCTTCTCATTCTAAAATATCCTATTATTTATTTTAAAGAAAACATAAATGACCATAACAATAAAATCTAGCTACTCTATAATCATGTATTTTATACCTAGCCAAATTCTTTTCTCAACCATATGAGCTTCTTATCATCTGAATAGTTGTTAAACATAATGGCTTGTTTGCATGGTCCAAAATTGTTTCAGAAAGTTATTTCATATTTCATATTTTAACTAATTCTCTGCTGGGATTTACAAATGTTTTAATCTTTGCAAGCTGCCCGGAGTTGTGTTTTAAGATGAGCAGCCATACAAATCTTTTAAGTAAATAAATAAACTCACTCCTAGGTGGTGTTTCATTCTTAGAATATTCATAGAGTTTTTCAAGAGAAATACTTGCATCAAAACATAATGAGAGCAGACCTGTTAGATGAAAGGATATCTGAAATGCTGGTCAACAGCTTGAGCTTAAATCAATCAAGATGAAAAGTACAAGTGGTTACTGGACAACTCAATTTTGGATTAGAAATTCAAGCTATATTGAACAGAGTTGGACTGCATATGAATAAAGGTAGTCCTCGGCTTATGACCACAATTGGATCCAATGTTTCCATTACTAAGCGAGACAGTTGTTAAGTAGGTTTTGCTCCTATTTAAGGAAGGATGGATTAAGGGACATATCCAAGGAGATGTAGGTCGTAGACTTAACCTCATCTAAGCTCATCAGACCATGCTTTGTCCCTTCCTACAAGTGGATTTTCCTTATTTACCATTCTAAGGGGAAATTTAGGTGTGTGTGGCATTTATAACCCAGAAGTTTGTCATTTTTATTGCTGTGGGCCAACTATTTCTGAAAATAACCAGACTAGTGGTTGTGTTACAAGGGTATTTAAACTTGAGTGTCTTTATTTGAACATGTTATGAACACTTCTGATACCATTCAGCTCGTGTGGCATTAGTAGGTTAATGCAAATTCTCTATTTTTATGTAGATCAGTTAAAAGTAAAATTAATTAGACAACAAAAAGAGAAAAATGTGTAAATAAAGTGAAGGCTTAGTTTTACGGACAATTTCACAGCCAGAGCAGAACACTTTTTTAAAACATAAGATTACCACTAAAATGGTTATACTCAAGATCAGGAAAGATAAACCCTTTTTTGATTAAAAAATACAACAGAAGAGTAATTTGATTATAGATATAATCAGATAGTACGTTCTGGAGGAGAACAATGCCTGAAACTACATAACTTGCTGCCTGCATAACTGCGATTTGCACATTTAAAATGATAAATTTAAGGCTATCAATACTAAATCAATTCCAGGAAGAGCAGATAAAACTGGAATAATTCATCATATCACTATATTGAAAACACAAAGAGGACACAGAGGTAATGGAATGCTTTGACTTTAATTTGGTTTTAGGTTTTTCAAGGACAATTCTCCCTGCAAGAGTTTAACATATACATTATTTTATTTTATTTTTTTTAAAAAATCATCCTTCAGCACATCTGATCCAAATATACTAATGATTTTTATTGGTCAGATCTTGAAAGCAAGGTTTATTTTAATGGGGTAGGCATTAATTAACCCAACATGTACTATCTTTCAGCGTATCTGGCCAAGTACTTTCATTTACTCGTGTTTATTGTGAAATGTTTGCATTCCCAACATTGGGAAGCCCACACACAGATCATTTCATACTTCTCCTCAGAGCACTTTACAAAAAGTTAAAAGAAGTTATTGTTTTTGATTAATGCATTAAGAAAAGCCCCGAAACCAGATGCTCGGAAGAAACGCATTCTTCATTAAAAACGTTCGAAACGGCATTCATATGAAAATGAAGTGCTTAAACAGAAGTTATGCAGGCCAGCTTTTCATCGGTTTTTTTAGGTATCCCACAAAGAATTAACTTTGTCCATTTTGGCGCATAACTCAACAGGAGACTTTTAAAAGAAACTCTTCACCAACATATTTAACTGTAACAATTATATTTTTTTTTTAAAAAAAAGCTCTAAAATCTCACAGTAGATAAACAGATATGTGGGATACTGTGTTACAGATGGGAATTCGACAGCAGTGGTTGTCATCTTTTGATTAAGAAAAGGAAATGATTTCACTATGAAGATATTCCCTCTTGTGTTGTTTTGTTTTAACCGAGTTTGTACTTTCCACTGAACTGGACATATTTATTGAGTCTCATAAGTTACTTCACAGTTACCAACATCACTGTAATCTCAACAAACTATCTTTTTTCTTGCCAATTATCTAAATATCATAACTATAAAATATCTTAAAACATTCTCTGCAGTGTAAACATCTTAGCTACAAAGTCTTAAGTGTAAACAGAACGATGCATCAGAATGATTTTAAGCGATGTTATAAAAAAAAAAACCCTGCTCTTAAAAACTAAACAAAAAAATGTAAAGCTTCCATCTGGTTTATGATTTTTCCACTGCAGAAATGCTGCTGTGTGCCAGTTTAGTGAACCATAGCTTACTAAAAAGATTGCCGAGGTCACAAAGAAACAAAGAGCGAGACTTTAAACGGTTACAGTTTTCTCTCTTTTATTTCTCGCATGTCGGTCTGATGTGGCTCACATAGAATTAATACTACAGCATAGAAAACCTAGACAGACAGAATTTTATATATATATATATATATATATATATATATATATATATATATATATATATATATATATATGCACAATCTGTTTAAAAGGAAACCATTTGGACAACGATTAATATTTTGCAAGAAGTGTCATTTAAGTAATTATGGTTGATTCCTTTGCAGCATTGAAGTGTGTTCAGTTGTTATCTCCCAACTGAAGTGAATTTATGCCTTCTTTACAATCTGTACACACATAGTTAAATATAGATAGTAAATTGCAGATGGGAGCAAAAACAGGAAAACAACTTTGAAGCTCTTTGCGGAAATCTTTGGATAAGTTTTGAAGGGGTATTAATTTGGAATTCCAGAGGAACGGTTTTGTCTATTCCGTAAACCCATAGAAAGGAAGAGCTGATGGCTTTATCATATCAATATGTTATTAGGGATTATTTTTGTTCTTTCAAGTTTCTTCTTAAAAGCCTCCAATGATGGAGCACCCTCAACTTCTGAAGGCGAGCCATTCCACTGGTTGATTGTTCTCACTGTTAATTCTAGGTTGGGTCTCTCCTTGATTAGTTTCCATCCATTGTTTCTTGTCTTACCTTCTGGTGCTTAGGAGAATAGATTGTCCCTCTTTTCTTTGTGGCAGCCCCTCAAATATCAGAGCACTGCTATCATGTCACCGTTAGTCCTTCTTTTCACTAGACTAGACATACCCAATTCCTGCAATTGTTCTTCGAATATTTTCCATCTCTGCTCAGGTCATCAGCTTGCCTCTTTATTATTTTACTAATGGAGTTATTTGCAGGATCTCTTTGCCAGGATAGCAATTCCAGTTGTGAGTATGGGTTGAGTTGTATCTTACAACTCTTCCTTCCACAATATTCATACTTGTGAGATACGTTTCTTTGCATCAGGAGTGGGTTCTACTTACCTTTACTACCGGTTCGCATCGCACCCGCGCAGATCACCTATGATGACCTCCGGGTCAGTGGGCGGAGCCTCCTAGTTTTACTACTAGTTCTTGTGAACCAGTTCGAACCAGGGACAATCCACCACTGCTTTGTATGTATATGGGGGGAGGGGGAGAGGGTGGCTAGAATTCATGTGCACAGAATCTTTGTGCATATGGGTGAAAAGTCATTTTAACAAGGATTTTTTCTCACGCACCTACTCCATTGCTTTATTTATGCTGCAGTTGGATCATTTTGTGAGGGACATCCTTCATTTCGTTTTTAACTGAGTCAAAAATACAGGATTCCCCCACCACCACCACCACTCTCTTTCTGAAACTGCCAGGAAATCATAATGTTCATATAAGCAATGCCAGAGAACTTTCAGATCACTTTTTTAAACACATAAGGATGTATGTTTTATGGATGGCTTGTTATTTCAATAAAAGAAATATCCAAATTTCTTTTTGGATTTCTTATTTCCGAAATATAAAAGAATCCAAAGTATTCTTTGGGATTTCTTATTTCCAAAATATTATCTCAAAAACAGCCTTTTCTAAATAAAATTGAATAAGGGAGAAATTGTCCTCACATCTATTTTGTTTGGGTCCTTAAAGATCTGAGCTTCAATCTCTATGCACTAAAAGGCAGTAATAATGAAAAGCTGGTAATAAATGTTTATAAATGATAAATTAGAATCCCCAACTCTCTTTTTTTCTGAGGGGTTCTCATGTTTAATGGACATATTTTATAGCATTAAATTGGCCTGGAAAAGATGAGTTGTGCTTTTGTTATGGACATCTTAAAGTTTCCAAACTTTTTCAGACAAAGGAAAAATCTATCTATCCATCCATCTAATGCATATACATATAGTTCATGCCTAATATACATACATAAACACGAGTAATGCCATCTGAAAACCATCTGGAAATCAGAATTCATTTGTTTTGCTGTCCAGGCCAACATTTACATTTACTCAGAGCATTTACTAGTAGACTAAACGTCACAAAAGAGGGATGCATTTTCAATCAAAAAGGGAAGATGATATGAAAAAAATAATCTTGTAGAGTTTCTCTCTTTGATTACACTTTTTTTTTCTTAAGAAGTAAAATTAAAAATACTCCTCAGAGGCTAACTTTCTCTTCTCTCAGCCTTTGTCCCAGCACTGAATACAACAGCTTCAGAAAATTAATTCTCTATTTCTGTGAATTAAGCAGTTCTAAAAAACCTTTCTAAAGATGTCTCTTTTAAGAGGAAAAGCACTATATGTCTGGAAATATATAGTTCATCTTCTCATCGGAAAAATCAAGGCAGATATGGTACCCAGGTATCCATCAACTAAAAATGTGTCACACATTACTAGCACAATACACAGTACCATTTTCTTACCTGGGACATATAGAATCTGTGGTCTTAGTAGTCTGTATACACGATCCAGAGACCAGACTTCAGATACAGAATCCCAATTCAGACAAGAGTTGAAAGCCGGCTGCTTAATCACTCTGTCTCAATTTTCCCATCTGTAAAAACATAATAAATTACTAGTTGGATTAAAGCAGGGAAGACTCAGGTTAACCGTTACGCAGTTAGTACCTGGAGGTTTATAATGCCCATTTGCTTAGAACTGGTTTTGGGGATGCTGCAACGGTCATAAGGGTGAAAAAGCTGTAAGTCACTTTTTTTTTCAGTACCATTGTAATTTCAAACGGTCTCTAAAGGAACTGTTTAAGACTAACTCTATTGGGATAAAAGCAGGGGTAAAATGCTACCGGTTCCCTTCAGTTCGGGTGATAAAAACTACCAGTTCAGGTAAACCGGTAGTTTAAAAAAGCTACCAGTTCAGGCAAACTGGTAGTTAAAAAAATTTCCAACAATCAGCTGTGCCGCACGGTTTAGCTTTGCTAGAAAGCAAGAAATCCTGCTCTCTAGCAAAGCTAAATCGTGCAGCACAGCTGATCCCCCACCTCGCTGCTCTACTTACCTTCCCAAGCCTGCTTTTCGTGTGTGCTGTGAATGCATTTGCACAGCACGCATTTGGTGCACACTGCACATGCACATACAGCACATGCGTAAGCAGTGCGCATTTGGCACACAGGACGCATGTGCGGTCAGCGAACTGGTAGCAAACCAGTTCAGATTTCACCACTGGATAAAAGAGAATGCAAATATTTTTTTTTTCCCCATGATTCTTTTCTACAGCAGCCCTAGCATACCCAATGATTAATAAGAGTTTTTTTAAAAAAAGATGCTCCTCCATGTAATTTTTACTTCTGCACCCTAAATACATACAAACTTGTACAATCCAATTCCCACGTTGTTTGCTCGCACAGAGAAACCGGACAGTTTACTGCTACATCACCAATTAGCTCTCAAAAAAGGCAGAAGCAGCACTTCGATTGGAAATTTTGCAACCCTAGATGTACCTCCTTTGAGTTGAGTTCAGCACAACCCCCAAATCTTTATTTTCAAGCCCTACGAACTTTTTTTAAAAAAATTCATTATGTAGTAGGTGAACTTTTTTTTCTTCTTTGTAATTTATTTAACTCAGATGTGTTTTGCATTGAAATCTGCAGTTCATAATCTTTGTTAATTATAGGAGACATTCCATTCAAAGAACAAAATGAAAAGTGTTGATGAAAGAGATAAATTCTCTCTCTCTCTCTCTCTTTCTCTCTCCACATATGTACACAAACACACACAAACACACATACTGCTATATAAATACGTATATAGAGAGATACAGAGAGAGAGAGAGAGAAAGAAATGCCAAATTTGTGCTGGGTTTGTTCTTTTTTTTTTTTATGAGTTATGTGCTATTGTTTGCCCTCCTAATTAGATGACTAAGTATCCAACATTGCAGAAATGTTAAATTGTGTATTCAACTTGTCATTCACTCTGCCCTTTGTAGGGCATTGGATAGCTATTGAGCGCATCCAGTCAGAGGAGCCGTACGCCATCCGTACAGCCAATCACAAGAGAAGGAACGGTAATCATGCAGGCAAAAATCAAGTGGTATTCATCGGAGAAAATCTGCAAATGATTCTGGAATGACATTTCTGTGATCCTTTTCCAGCTATGTTGCCAAAGTGAAGAAACACAATATTGAAATGTTTCCTATAAAATATTGATTCCTTCGTATCATCATGTGAAGAAGTGAAATTCTCTCCCTTGCCTAAAATGTGCAGAAGAGGGAATTTTAGCAGTTTTACACTCCTGCTCAGCATCTCAACTCTGCCAAAAGAAATTATATTCTAATGTAACTTGGCGTCTCTGGTGCCTTCCATTGTCTCTCAGAATTGACAACCAGGTTGGGAAATAATTCGTGGTTGGGACTCTAGAAGAAGACTGTCGTCTTTTTGCATTTGGCCACCCTAAATTCAGGTACCACCTGCCTGATTCTGTATTTGATCTGTAGGTGCAGCTGACTTAACTGATTCATCCTCTGATAAAGATGAGAGGGAAGTCTCAAGCATGCACAAAGCATCACAGCCTTTGCTTAAAAACCTTAATAAAGAAGAGTCCTCCACCTTCTGAACCAACTTGTTCTCTGGTTTGCATTTTTAAGAATTTCTTGCTAACGTTTAGCTAAATGTGCTTTTCATTTAAGGACAATGGTTCTGGTCCAATTTTCTGCTCCTTCATTCTTGCATGATGGCTCTTCAAATATCTAGAAACGGTTTTCATGTCAAAATAGTGGAGAAGCATTGCTCCAAGTAATCTAAGCTGAGCTGAGGCCCAAATCCCAATAGAAACAGAACAGAACAGTTTTACTTAATTGATACTCTTGTTCCAAACACTAAAAATCAAATGTATGATTGAGGGATCCAGAATCAAACACAGAACGAAGTCGTAACAAAAGAAGTCATGGGAGAAACTAAAAGTTCAGACCATTGCATACCAAACACAATAGAATATGTGTTGAGATGAGACCAGAAGAATCGTCACAGCAAAGAAAGGGATAAAAACTAAATTAGGGTGGTTTTAACTGATCAGTCTAAAAACCAGGAGACTGTGAGTTCTAGTCCTGCTTAGACACAAGGTTATCTTTGGGCGGATCACTCTCTCAGCCCTGGAAAGCATGCAATAGCAAACCACTTCCAAAATCTTGCCAGGAAAACTGCAGGGACTTCTATAGACAGTTGTCAGGAATCAACAATGACTCTCTCACACACATGCACACACACACACAGAGAGAGAGAGAGACAAGGAGGGAGGGAGGGAGGGAGGGAGGGAGGGAGAGGGAGATCTTCAATTTGCATGTATACAAAAACAAATTACTGCCGGTATCAACTGCAAATAATTTCCATAAAACTTCTGAACTTTCTCTTTCTGTAACAAGTTTAAGAAGCACTGATTTCTATTGCTCTGTTTTTGACAATGTCCCTTTATCTGCCACTATTGGCCGCTTCACAGCTCAAGTGCGTCTGGAGTTATAATTGCATTTTTAAAAAAAAAAAAAATATGAAAGTCTGAAATTAAAATTAAAATCCTAGAACGTAAAATTCTAGGATTAGCAATCCATCTACAAATGTCTCATTTGGTAGAAACCCTATTGGAGAGACTGTATGTCAGAGCCAAAAGCTACTAATTTATTCCCAAATTAGTCTGTCCATATTCAAGGCAAAATAGATCAGTAGGTGATTTTTTTTTTCCAGGATTGTTTGAGACGAATTGTCTCACATAGCAACCATTTAAATAACCCACAATAACCCTAAGCAATTCAGGGCTTTGGGGGGGAAATTAAACAACAGCAGGACATTATATTGGCAGAGAGTATATCTACATAAGAAAAGTTAAGAACATGGCAAACTTCACTTTGTTCAAAAGGAAAGCAGATTTAAAACAAGGAAAGCAAACCACACAGATTTAATTGATAGAGCATTTGAAAATTCGCTTTATAGGTAGCTCCACATTCATTACACACAACAGACCATGTATCCCGCAAACAAAACACACTAGAACTTTTAATTTCTTTACACAAACTGGCCACTACAAATTTCCTCAGCTATATCTGTTGCTAAGCAATGTGGAAATAGGACTGCTAATTAGGACCGCATTCTAAATCACCTTTGATTTTAGACGTATTTGTCCTTCATACTCCAAAACACTCAGACCCCTTCCCTTTCACAGAGAGGGGCCAGGCCCGTTCAAAGCAGAGACACCTAGCGGGGTCCTTCACTACCAAACGGGGTCATACTTGATGTGTGTGTGCCAACTAAGGAGTAGGTCATAAAGCAGGAATGGATGGGTTGAATAGGGCTAAATATACTTTATGAATTTTAACAGATACCTGTGCAATTGGCAATGGCTAATACAAGGTGTGCGTGTATTCTATATGATGAATGGAATTATCCTAAAAAAGATTATCCTTTTTAAAGGGCAAGATAAAAACATACATCGAAAGTTTGAAAATGGAAGAATATGATAATTCAATGGAGATGTAAAGGCAGTAGAGCGGGTTCTAACTTTTTGAACTTTCATGTGTTAATGTATAATTCTATCTCTTGAACTTTTATGAGCTTTCTCTAATTGTCCTTCCTTCCTTCCTTCCTTCCTTCCTTCCTTCCTTCCTTCCTTCCTTCCTTCCTTCCTTCCTTCCTTCCCTCCCTCCCTCCCTCCCTCCCTCCCTCCCTTTTTTCTTTTCTTTTTTTTCTTTTCTTTTTTAATACAGAAATAATATCATTACTCCCCTAGTACATTTATCATATTTCACTGGTTTGAGTCCCTCTTACGAGATTCCTCAATTAATGGTTTGAAAGAAAGCATATGAGCAGCGTGTAGAATCTCTTGCTATTGGGGGGGATTAGAGTGTAACGGAAAAGCTTCTGAACTCCAGCTGACAGCACCCTTCGCTCTTTATCAACATTGCTGATGCTTAAGGGAGTTGTAGTTCAGCAGGTCTGGCCACTATGCTACCTGTGCACTCACTACTGTCAGGTGCGAAGAATCAGGATCACACATTAAGTCCCAGTTAAGATAATTTATTGTTCATTACTACCGCAAAAAAAAGAAAGAAAGAAAAAAACTAGTGTGCTAACGGTTAGCACTAAATTGGTGCTAGATAAAGAGTCAATTAAATTAAAGGGGGGCAGGTGGATTTAGACCATTTGTGGGAATGTAACAGCTCCAGGCTGATTCCTCTCTTCACTCCATCCCCAGTCTCTGCCTGCCTTTTTTTATATTTACATAGGGGTGGGCTTCAAAAATTTTAGCAAGGGGTTCTCTGCCCGGTTGCTGGGTGGGCACAGCCATGGTGGGCGTGGCCTAGTCGGCCTCCTGCACTGGGGGGGGGGTGATATTTATGCCCTCCCTGGGCTCTGGAGGCTGTTTTCAAGCCTCTGGGAGGGAGAAAATGGCCTCCCCAGGCTCTGGAGGCCCTCTATTTCCGGACTTCCTGAACTTCCGGTAGGCCCATTTTTTGCCTCCCCAAGCCTCTGCATACGCCTTGCACTTACCTGCATCCAAAACAGGCTGCGTGGGGACTCCTGGGAGGGGCAGGGTGTGGTGGGCATGGCCAGGCAAGAGTGGGATTTGGGGGTTCTCCAAACTGCACAGAATCTTAGCTAGAGGTTCTCCCGAATCTCTGCGAACCCCCAGCAGCCCACCCCTGCATTTACACCTGTAACATGAAGCGCTGTCAGGGCCTCCATTGACATATCTATGCTTTTCATTAACACATCCAACCACCTGCATTTTTCAAGACCGCCAGCCGATCGGTAGTTCCCCCACATGTGTTCCAACAAGACTGTACTGCAGAAGAAAACAGATTGCTTAGTCATCCTCCTGCTAAAAAAGAATGCAAAAGTGTTCCTCTCCATGCAACTCAGCAGGCGTTCCCTTGTTTTAAAGGATAATGCATCATTAGAATGAGGAGGTAACTTCACAACAGGCAACGTTGGCACAATTTCATGATGGCAAAGCTGCACTGGGTAGAAGGTAAACTAAGAGAAAGCAACTAAAGGGAGCCTGGTTGGAAAAAAATTGTGTCGTGACATTCCTCATCAAGACAACCATTTCAAAATCTACTTTGAAAAGTCCCTAAATTAGTCTGTTCACGGTAATTGTATCATCCGTTCTAAAGTAAGATTCTATTAGTTACCCCGTTCGCTTTTAACCAAACGAAAACTCTATTAACATGATTCACTTATAGTTTCCATATATAGATATTCTAACTCCGATGGCTTTAAATAGGATTCTTTTTTCCCCTGTTCTTTTTTCTGAAATTGCCGTTAAGCCTCTGTTTATATTTATTTTTACCTCAAGGGTGGAGTAGGCATAGGATTATTTCAGACTTTCGGCGAAAGATTTTCGGCGAACAGAAGCAAAAAAAAAAAGAAAAAACTACTTTCTATAGACAGATTGCTTTTAACTTTGCTCTCTGATCTTTACAATTACACGCAGGGAACCTAGCAATTCTGCTGTTAATTCATCTAGCGCCTTTCCTTTGGGAGCTTTGATTATATCTCAAATTTAAGAGATTTAAAGAATGGCTGGGCAGTTCTGAGGGCAAGATAGATTTTGCTCACTCCCGAACCATTCAGAAAAACCTTCAACCCAGTGAGAACCAAACTCAGTAAAACAGGGGCTCATCACTAGCAAAGCTGCCTGCCTTGACAGAAAATTTATTTCCCCAAGAAACATAAGGAATAAAAAACTACTTTACTTCATAATATGCCTGTGCCGTTATCTCAAAGGTGTTTTTTTTCAAAAGACAACTGAACTTTGTTTTTCCTTGAAGACATTTTGCTTCTCATTCCAGAAGCTTCTTCAGTTCTGGAGAATGGAAGGATTTATATTCCTTGCAGTCATCTGGTTGTTAGCACTCATTCTGAGAGACATTGGAGGTTTATCTCTGCTCTCAGGTCACCTGAATAGTGCAAATGGGTGCGGAACCTTCTTGGAACTGCTGAAAAGAGTTTTCCCAAGAAATTCTTCCTCCTCCACCATTCAGTCAGAACTTGAATAAGCTTCTGGAATGAGAAGTGAAACGTCTTCAAGGAAAAACAAAGTCCAACCATGAGCTGGATGACTGAGAACCTCCATAGACATTTGTCTGTGCAAGTTGTACTTCTGGTTGCTTATTACTCCACGATAACTATCCTTCATCAATGGAGAAGCCAGATAACACTTAACAAATGTGTTACTACCTTAGCAACTGCAGTGATCCACTTAACAATCATTGCAAGAACACATGTCAATGGGGCAAAACTCACTTAACAAATGTTTCACTTAGCAACAGAAATTTTGGGCTCAAATGTGATTGCATGTCAAGGACTACCTCTATATCCAAGTCGTACTTAGCACCACCTTCTACCAACCCCAGCCAACCTTAAACAGCTTTAGCCTGAGAGCTCTAGAAGAACTAGTTTGAAAAAAAAAAAAAACTTGTGGGATTGCGATGATAGAACCATCAAAACTGGCACTGTGGAATTTCAGGCTCCAGTACCTAATAATACTATTTCCCGCTTATTAATTCAGTACAAGGATTCTGATTTTCACATTGATGAAATATAAACGTATTACTGCTTGCAATTTTTTTAAAAAGAAGTTGTCTTGTGGGTGGTTGTAAAACCCTTTTTTTTTCCATTTTAGTTCCCATTGTTTTAATTTTATTCTATTTCCACATGTGTTCTTCCAGCGTAGCACAGCAAATTGGGTTATCAGAAACATCTGGGGTGCCCATGCTGTAGAGCAGGTCAGCTCTGCTTCTACTCTAACTGCCTGTCTTTATTAATTTATTAAGCTCCACTTTTGCTGGGGAGACATTCTTGGGACACTCTAGAAGGGCCCAGGTTAACATTCAGTAGGAAACCTCCCTAAGCATTAGCACCAATCAGGCTACTTGAATTTACAGGGCAAAGGCCCTCCTGCCTTCTGAACCACAACATGGAAAGTTTAACTGGTGCAGAAAAAGGAACACGAGTTTTGGGGAAAGGCAGAAGTTCAAGCGAATTGCCAAAAGGGAAGGGTCCCATATGTTTGCTGTTTAAAAGGGGAGGGGGGGAAATGTGCTAACATATAAGCTGTTAAAGAAATGCCAAACCATAACATGGACTCATCTGATCCAAGCACCCTCAGACCTTTCTTTTCAATGAATACTGCTGGAGTTGACTAGACCAGCAAGATAGACCAGTGATGGTGAACCTTTGCAGCAACGAGTGCCGAAAAGGGAGCCCGGGCGCATGCGGCACCAAGTGCCAAAAAAGGAACACTTTGTGCATGCATGTGTGCACACTCGTCAGGGCAGCGACCAGGAAGAGGAGCTGCCCAGGGGGCATGCGTGCACCACATAAGGTACTTCTGGTTTCCGGCGTGTGTATGCATGCCAGCCAGCAACTCTTCCAGTTACTGCCGCGCATGCGCTGATCAGCTGACAGTCCGCATGTTCTGCATTGGGGGGGAAGTGTTTATCTCAGACTTCTGAGATGGGAGGGGCCAGAACAAGAGGCAGCACCAATGAGAATTCTCCCTGCTTGAGCGTCATCGGTCTCCGGGCAGAGTCTCCGGAAGGAGGAGAGACAATTCTGTGGAGAGAAAGTGGGAGGGGGGATCTTGGCCTGAATAACCAACTTGGGCTTCTTCTCTGCGCGGAACTCTCTCCTCCAGTGGGTAAAGTCAAGGGAGACTCTGCCCGGAGACCGATGATGTTGCAGAAGGGAGAATACCCATTGGTCCTCCTTCTTTCTGGACACTCCCAATTCCGAAGTTTGAGGAAGCTCCATTCCCAGCTCATAGACCAGCTCTTCCAATTTCCAGCACTGATACACAAAGGCCAGCTGATTGGCACGTGCGGATGCCCGCCAGAAACCTGAAAGAGGAACGGGTGACGCTGCGCGTGCCAGGCAATATGGCTCTGTGTGCCACTTCAGGCATGTGTGCCATAGGTTCGCCATCAAGGAGCTAGACTATTTTAAAATGGTTTCTCTCTGGAAGGCTGGGAAAAATAACAGATAAACCACAGTCTAAAGTAGCGGTATTCTGAAAGAGTCCCTTCTTTTATTTTCTTGATCATGTAAAATGATCAAATCCTAACTCTTAGCAGAACTCAGTATACTGTTCTGAGCATATTGGACTCACATTGGGCACTAAACCATGGTTTGGTGCACAAATCATAGTTGGTGGGGTTCACGCACGTTGCGACGTTATAAATTTCCGCTTACAAACCACAGTGGGCAGATTGCACAGCATACTGATCCAAAATTAAATAAAACTACATTATGCTTTAGTGTGATATCTGAACTAAACTTCAACTCATACCAAAAGAGCTGCTGTTTCTCTCAATCTGGTGCTGGATGGCGCAGATCTAAATGTGCAAATTAATCTTTAGCCCCTTATGACAACTTGTTGTCAAGTTTTACGCTCCCCAACAAAAAAATGAAGCGACGTTTTGAATAACTTAAGGATACTGTCCAGGTTTCTAGGAAGAACTTGAAAAACGGTGCCCCAAAGAAAAAAACAGAAGAAAAACGATGTTTGAGCTTGTGGTGAACGGTTTGAGTTTCAAGATTCATCCGCAGCTAGGAAAAAAAAAATAATATTTTTTAAAAAAACCAAGACAGTATAATGTGAAAAGTTGCACAGAGTTCCCTCTTTTGGAAACAATTTGTCCATACATAAAACAGACAAAAGAGGGATCAGGGAATTGAGCTGTAAAGGCTGTAGGTATAAACACAAACAGCTTCGCTGCAGTTTTTCTTTTTCTTTTTTTTTTCTTTTCTTTTCTTTCAGAGACGCCCAAGATTGATTCAGGGAACAATTATGGCAAGGAAACATCATGAGATTTTTGTCACTGATCTTTTCCATGCAAAGTCAGCGTGCATGTGTGTTCAATTCCAAGTGCACAATTGAAGACTGATGTGGAGAAAATCCGAAATGCAAAATGAAAAAAAGAAAGGAAATCCAGCCACTGAGTATATTCCCATATGAAGGAATGTCTGTGTAATCATAGTTACACTAAGCAAAGAGTTATTATACAATTAGCCGCTGGTAGCTTGCAAAATGGGACCAATGATTAATTCACCAGTTCTCTTCTCTCGCTGCCACTCTGCGTATCGAGGAAGGAGTGACAATTTCACGTAAGCCCCGAAATACAAGTTGAGCCAAACTTTCTTTGCAGAACAGGTATTTCATAGTTGAAGTGAGATTTGCTTCATGGGCAGAGTCACTAAAATTCTAACTCTTTCCTCCAAAATCACAAAAGCTGGGTTGTTTTCCAGAGGAAGGGCTAGGGTGAGGATGATCCAATCTTGACACAACGATTATTGGAATGAATGAAATGGGAATTTATCCTGAGCAATTTCTTTTCAAACATTATTGTGCTGATCAGCGCTTCTACTCAGCAGTGAATCAACATTCATTTGTAAGAGAAATTGTTATCCACTTGATCACATGAATGATTTAACAAGGGCTGAAAGAACTGGAGGCAAAACAAGCATTTGGGGGGGGGGGAAAGGATGCATTTGGAGAATTAAAGAATCCGAATAAATTACTATATATTTAAAATAGAATATATAAAGGTCATTAGCTCTGATTAAAACCTTAAATTAAGAAAAACTTTTAAAACGTAAGCTAAAAAATATAGTAAATATTTTGGCATTAAAAAATATGCCACAAATATTTTCATTTATTCAAATATTTTCTGTTTATTATGATGATAGAAAACCTAAATCCCAACTTGTGAAAGTCATCCTTCCCCCATATCTCAACTATCATAATTCTAAAGCACAATAGTTTCTTGGAGATTGGACCAGGAAAATGTGTGAAGGATGGACAACTTCTCTTGCAAACTTTGATGTGCCTCTAGTTCAAAAGGCTTACTATCCACAAATTACAGAACAGAATAACAGAGTTGGAAGGGACCTTGGAGGTCTTCTAGTCCAACCCCCTGCTTAGGCAGGAACCCTACACCACTTCAGACAAATGGTTATCCAACATCTTCTTAAAAATTACCAGTGTTGGAGCATTCAAAACTTCTGGAGGCAAGTTGTTCCACTGATTAATTGTTCTGACTGTCAGGAAATTTCTCCTTAGTTCTAAGTTGCTTCTCTCCTTGATTAGTTTCCACCCATTGCTTCTTGTCCTACCTCAGGTGCTTTGGAGAGTAGCTTGACTCCCTCTTCTTTGGGGCAGCCCCTGAGATATTGGAACCCTGCTATCATGTCTCCCCTGGTCCTTCTTTTCATTAAACTAGATATACCCAGTTCCTGCAACCGTTCTTCATATGTTTTAGCCTCCAGTCCCCTAATCCTCTTTGTGCTCTTCTCTCCACTCTTTCTAGTGTCTCCACATCTTTTTTACATCGTGGCGACCAAAACTGGATACAGTATTCCAAGTGTGGCCTTATCAAGGCATTATAAAGTGGTATTTGGGCAAGGAAAAGGTTAATTTGCCTTTGTTTTACGAAACATTCGATGAAATTGAGCTTAATTCAATAGATCCTGTACACAATGCATGGTTTTCCCAGCTCGATTAATAGTGAGTTGCTTTTCAAAAGAATACTTAGCCATATCTTTTCATGGCTGAGAACTTTGACTTCCTATCAGAAATTCTCTCTCACATGATCAGCTTTTGCACAGATCACATAAGTGCTTGTTCATCTATGTGCACATATATTCCAATATTTTAGAATAACTATATTTTCCCCTTTAACTTAATTAATTGTGACTTTTGAACTTTATTTGTTGGCCTATGACCAAATAAAGATTGATTCGATTTGATTAAACCAAGAGAGTTTTTTTTTTTTCTTAACATCCAATATGAAAACAAACACAGTCAGCTAGTATTCAAGCACTAATGAAAACAAGGTACTTCGGACAAATCCAGAGAATTTCTATTTGAAGTATCTGTATAGCAGGGGTGAAATGCTTCCGGTTCGGACCGGATCGCCCAATCCGGTAGCGATGACGGCGGGTGGTTCTGAGAACCGGTGGCAGAAATCCCTGCCCCCACCCATGCCCAGCTGAGCCGTGCGATCATCAGAGGCTTTTTTTTTTTTAAGCTATTTTTCTTCGGCCGAAAAAATACTTTTAAAAGTAAAAAAAAAAAAAGCCTCTGATGATCGTGCGGCTCAGGTGGGATCGTCAGAGCCTTTTAAAAGCATTTTTTCTACAACCTCTTCGGCCAAAGAGGTTGTAGAAAAAATGCTTTTAAAAGTTAAAAAAAAAAAGTTGGCCATGCCCACCCAGTCACATTACCCACCACCACCAAGCCACGCCCACAGAACCGGTAGTAACAAATTTTACATCTCACCACTGCTGTATAGATACTTACAGGATAAATCTGCAGGAAAAACGAGGGCAAGGATAGCCTAGCAGCTAAAGATTCAATGCTGTATCTGACTGTGGAGGAAAATTCTAAGACCAAGGAACACGTTGTCAAAAAAGCAAAGTTGCACGGCACATGTTTTCACACCCAAAGACACATATGGTGTTCGCTGGAGCTTGCATCGTAAGGAGGCGGCGTGTGTGTGAACCCTCCTATGCAAAACATGTGTCAGAGTAATTAATCACTTTGGCCATTAGAAAGTTTTTTTTCCCCTTTTTTTTTTTACAAAATAAAACTGTAGAGATTGCACTTTAGTGTTTTCTATTCTTCCAAGAGGAGAATGCAAGCAGCGGAATATGATAAAACTTCTCTCGTTCTTTTGTCCTTGTTGCTGTTTTTTCTTTTCTTTTCTTTTTTTTCTTTTTAAATGTGCCCATCAATGAAGGGTGCCAGTTTAATTCAGTAGCTCAGGACTAATACTGCGAGATGCAGCCAGCGTATAACTTCTGGAGCATATTAGTTTCTGCAACACCCCAGATGTTGAATGGGAAATATAGTTCTTTTTCTCAAGCATGTGACAAGTGGTAAATTTAGACATCTCTCAATTAATTCAGTAAGCTTCCATTAACATTGCAGATGGGTATCTTAATAAATTGGGGGAATTCTGTCAATTTCATTTCTGACAAATTTTCTCATCTCACTGATACAAATTCTCTTTTGCGCTGCTGCTGACAAATTCAGCAGCAAAGACCACATGAATATTTACACATGCATGTCGGTGTATGAATCACTGCATGCAATGTGTTCACTTTTACCTTCCTTCCTTCCTTCCTTCCTTCCTTCCTTCCTTCCTTCCTCTCTCCCTCCCTCCCAATGTGTTCACTTTCACTGGCAATTTTCTTTCTTTTCTTCCTTCCTTCCTTCCTTCCTTCCTTCCTCTCTCCCTCCCTCCCAATGTGTTCACTTTCACTGGCAATTTTCCTTCCTTCCTTCCTTCCTTCCTTCCTTCCTTCCTTCCTTCCTTCCTTCCTTCCTTCCTTCCCTCTCTCCCTCCCTCCCTCTTTCCTTTCCTCCTTCCTTCCTTCCCAGCTGCCCCAACCCTACGCCAAATTAAAGGATTACAAGGTCGAAAAAAGGGAGGTTTTATTTGTGACTTAATAAATAATATTTATTTATTTATTTATTCATTCATTCATTCATTCATTCATTCATTCATTCATTCCATCAAGCATGTATTTTATGACAGATACAAGTGTAAACGTAATTATAAATACATGAAAAGGATATGAATAAAAGAAAACATTAGGAGCTATCCAGGAGCCTGGATAGCTCAGCAGACTAATGCATTGTATTTTAACTCCAGCTGTCTGCAATTAGTAAATTCGAATCTTGCCAGGCTCAAGGTTGACTCAGCCTTCCATCCTTTCTAAGGTAGGTAAATTGAGGACCCAGTTTATGGGGGCAATAAGCTGACTTTGTATAAAATATACAAAAGTATGAAGACTATTGCTTAACGCATTGTAAGCCGCCCTGAGTCTCCGGAGAAGGGCAGCATATAAATCAAATTAAAAAAAAAAAATTAGGACAGGGACGGAAGGCACGCTGGTGCACTTATGCATGCCCCTTACAGACCTTTTAGGAATGGGGTGAGGTCTATAGTAGACAGTCTTAAGGTTAAAGTTTTGGGGATTTGGGGAAGAAACCACAGAGTCAGGTAGCACATTCCAGGCATTGACCACTCTGTTGCTGAAGTCATATTTTCTGCAATATATATATACTGAGCAGCAGTGGCATCAAATAAGTTTAACAAGTTATGTTTTGAGTGCTAAGCCATAGTACCAGAGTCTCTGGGGATAAAATGAGAGTTTCTGAGAGTGTCCTAGAGTGCTGTTGTTTTGTCAAGTATGCATGGCAGAGTGTATGGCATGTATACATTTCATGTGACTTGGTTTCCATTCAAAAGGTTTCAGAACTAAAAGGAAAAGAGTGCTGCAGAAAACCTTAAAGATCAAGGTTTTAAATCCATCCCGATCCAAAATGTCAGCACTATTGAAGGCTTAAATTAAGCCAAATCATACTGTCATACAAGGTATGACATCCAAAAAATGGCAGAAATATTCCTTAAGTGCAAACGTCAAAATATATTTAATTAAAATCGACTAGAATCTATCTCCTGTCTTTCTGCTCGGAGGAAAAGAAAGCAAGGAAGCGAAGTCAATTCTTCAGCTAAATTCAATGATTAAATGCAATTAAAATTTCTGTAGAATGCCTAGCTGTTCTGGAATTGACTACCCCGGCCATCAAAATATTGATAGTCATTGGTAAATGACTTCTGGTGTTTAATCAATGTTATTTTTTTTTTTTATCATCCAATTTTTCCTTCAAGTCAGCTTTGAATGCTAAACTACATTTCATCAAGGTTGGTAAAATGTTTAGAAAGGAACAGATGTCAGAATATGGGGATTGCCAATATTACTTGTAGAATCCAGTAATTTCTTTCCTGTCCAATAGTGAAAAACAAACAAACAAACCCAAAAATAAAATAAAGAATAATCTGAACTGTGTCCATAATAATAGGAAATGTATTGCGGTACTAATGGCTACAAAAAAAAAATAAAATCAAATTATCACCATTTTTTTCCAAGTCATCACTAAGGGCAGTGTTTTTCAATTTAAAGTGATTTTTACATCAAAACAAAAGAGGCTGGGCATTTTTAAACTTTAACTATCAATAAATTGTAGTGAATACTGATATATTCTTTGTTGTTTTCAACTATGTAATAGAGAATTATGCAGGGTAATAATGAATGTTTAAGCCTTTAAAAATGGCTTCAAATCTCTTCTTTGAACTTCTGCTGGTTGCTTGCAGTTGATACCATTGTACAGAAGAGATATATAAATATAGATAAGTCCAAAGGACTTTTAAAAAAAAAAAAACTCCCTGCCCTCTATAAAAACCTACCCTGCAATTTGCAAACTAAATATTCTGCAGACTATTGTTGCCAAGAAAACTGGAGGCAAAGCTGATGAATCACAACTTTGCAATCATCTTCATATTGTGAAAATCCAGAGTGGATTATTATTTTTTTTAGAAGATGTCTAGGTGTGGATAACCTATACAGCTTTTACAGCTTTGCACAGATAAGGACTCTGCAAAGACAATAAGCAGATGCATAAGGAATATCTTTCACAACAGAATTCCGCACAATCTGTATCCTGTCTCCTTTTAAGGGAGACGTCAGTTTCAAAGGAATGGGCAGGAAAGAGGGGTGTCCTTCCGAATCTCAGATGTGGCACCAAAAATCTGAAATCCCATGATTAAATATGTAATGTTTTTCCTGTTATAGTTCCTATGAAAATCTTCCTAGAATGTTGTTTAGGGTTAAGTTAGAAGATTGCAGGGGGCATGATGGCTCAGCGGTTAAAGAGGCTGAGCTTGTCAGCTGAAGAGCTGGAGGCCCAGGTTCGAGACCCGAGCTCTGCATGATGAGGTGAGCTCCTGTTACTCTTCCCAGCTCCTGCCCGCCTAGCAGTTCAAAAGCATGCAAATGCGAGTAGATTAATAGGTAGCATTTTGGTGGGAAGGAAACGGCATTCTGTGCACCTTTGACATATAGCCACATGACCCCAGAAATTGTTTTTAGACAACACTGGCTCTCTTAGCCCAAAAATCAGACACAACTGACAAGGAAACCTTCACCTTTTAGAAGATTGCATGCTGTGTGGATTGCCTAGTGAGAAAGACATCATTTAAGGTTTAGATTTGTGTATATAATTGGATATTACCATGAAGAGACAGTGACTAGGTTCATACATTCTGAGAAACATAACAAGCTGCTAGATACCCTGTTTTCCCCCAAAATAAGACATCCCCTGATAATAAGCCCAATCGGGCTTTTGAGCACATGGCAATAAGGCCAAGCACTTATTTCAGGGTTCGGAAAAATATAAGAGAGGGTCTTATTTTTGGGGAAACACGGTAAAACTAATCATTGTCATTATAAACTGTCTTTTATATGGCTTGGCAAGTTATAAATCCCAGATAATTGTTCATTCTTCACATTTGTGTGTCTAAACAAATCAGGTCATTGCACAAATGCTACAAGATATAGAATATTTCACATGGATGACATTGACACAATGATGATTCATGAAACATCATTGGGGCTTATACTGGATGCCCGTACCCCAAATTCATATACTAACCCTAAATAAATAGCATATGAAACTAAAACCAAATTGTGTTTGGGAATTGAAGCCCAATGTATCTGTTGGTCAGACAAGATTAGTATAGAGCAGATATGTGGCTAATCCAAATAAGTATAATTATTCATAATTATCATAACCAAGATTGATGTCTTATAAAAATGCTGGCATTTATTTGATGGAAAAACATGTGATCATTGAATGTCATAGAACGCCACTTTACAAGAATCATTCTTAAAATGATTCCTTGGAAAAGTCTTTAAATAAAACTTTGCCAATTCTCATTTCTTCCACCCCACCAGTCATTTTTATGCATTTCACTGAGGACCTACGGTGATAATTTGTTGAAAATTATCAACAAATAATTTTCAACAAATAATTTTCAACAAATAATTTTCAACCAAAAAATATCAACAAATAATCAACACAAGAGACGTGCAGCTAAAAACATACTTGTAAGTTGGAGCAGATTTTTTTTTCCAAAAAAAAATTGTAGTGAGAATAGAAACTATGTGAAATATTTTACTTGCCTTCACTCCAAATTAAGGCTCACACAATTTCCTGCGCTAGAGGACGAGGCTGAATTAAAATTCCCCCTCTTTAACAATGTACAAAAATTAGCACAGAATGAAAGATGTTCCTCTGTTTGTTCTGTTTTATCGTTCAGAGGAACAACTTGCCAAACCCGTCTCTCTCAAAGCTCACAGCGATATGCAGAAACCCATGTAAAATATTATTCCATTATCAGCGTAATTACAAAATGACAAGAACCTTTCTTTGAAATTCAAACATGACAATGGGGGTCTTAAGGTCTAGTTCACCATCCTAAGTCCTCAAAGGGTGGACGTGTAACCCACGGTGGCAAATTGTCTCATTTCAAACAGTCTACTGATTGTTTGGTAGGGGACGTGGTAGCTCAATGGCTAAGATGCTGAGCTTGTCAATCGAAAGGTTGGCAGTTCAGCGTTCGAATCCCTAGTGCCGCATAACAGGGTGAGCTCCCGTGACTTGTCCCAGCTTCTGCCAACCTAGCAGTTCGAAAGCAGGTAAAAAATGCAAGTAGAAAAATAGGGACCACCTTTGATGGGAAGGTAACAGCGTTCCGTGCGCCTTTGGCGTTGAGTCATGCTGGCCACATGACCACGGAGACGTCTTCCGACAATGCTGGCTCTTCAGCTTTGAAACGGAGATGAGCACTGCCCCCTAGAGTTGGGAACGACTAGCACATATGTGTGAGAGGAACCTTTACCTTTACCTTACTGATTGTTTAAACTGCAATGGAGCTCTTCGATGCAATACTGCAAACCAAGAATTGATGTTATTAAATTCCATTAGTTTGTTACACACACAGACACAGACACAAGCACAAGCACAACACTTACACCTGTGTAGCCTTTCCAAACTCAAATGCAAAATTAGATGTTGATTATCAGTGTGTGTGTTATTAAACTATAGTACTAACACATCACATCTTGCTGGAAAAGAAATGTAAGGCATTGGATCTAGATTTAGTCAAGCTTATAGTAGACAACTGAAATCAATGGAGCTTAGCTATAATTAACCATGCAATTCTACTCAGAAATTCACTGGCTGCAGGGAGTTTAAAATGTGGCACAAATCACTTATTCCAGCAGAAATATTTCTCTGGGATGATTGATCTCATAGATCTCCTAATGGAGCAATCTGCTGGGATCGAATACAAAATATTTTAGGAGATGGAAAAGGGATGAGGAAGAAACAACAAGACAGTGAAAGAAATAAATCATATGCCATTTTTGTTCTAGAATGCTGTTTTGGAGTTAAGGTCAGACACTATTTTCCAGTACACTGATATTCAAACAGGCAGACATCTTAATTCTTCCTTCCTTGGACTGCACCCATCCGGATATCACCAAAATTAAGGTCGAATTACAACTTCAAAGAACTAAATGTCAATTCAGCTGGAATAACAGATTTGGAAGGGACCTTGGAGGTCTTCTAGTCCAAAATCCTGCTCAGCAGGAAACCCTATACGATTTCAGACAAATGGTTTTCCAATCTCTTCTTTAAAAACTCCAATAATGGAGCACCCACAACTTCTGGAGGCAAGTAGTTCCACCGATGAATTGTTCTAACTGCCAGGAAATTTCTCCTTAGTTCTAGATTGGTTCTCTCTTGGTGTTCCAACATCTAAGGGGCTGCCACAAAGAAGAGGGGGTCAACCTATTTTCCAAAGCATCTGAAGGCAGGATAAGAAAGAATGGATGAAAACTAATCAAGGAGAGAACCAACCTAGAACTAAGATTTTTCTTCTTCTTCTGACAATGACAACAATCAGTAAAACAGCTTGCCTTAAGATATTGTCACTGGAGGTTTTTAAGAAGAAATTGAACAACTATTTGTCTAGAATTGTATAGGGTCTCCTGCTTAAGGAGGGGTTGGATTAGAACCTTGATGGCGAACCTATGGCATGGGTGCCACAGTTGGCACACGGAGCCATATCGGTGGGCACGTGAGCTCATAAATGGGCCTTCTGGTCCCACCGGAAGCCAGAAAATCGACTGTTTCTGGCCTCCAGGGGTGGGGGTAGGGAAGGCCGTTTTCACCCTTCCCAGATTCCTAGAAAGGCTCTACCGGGCCCACCATGCCATCACATGCCAAAAGTGGGGGGAGCCGCGTGCATATAGAATTATGGGTGTGGGCACACGCATGCGTCACTCCCCCGCACTCACCCCACTTTTGGCATGCGATGGCAAAAAGGTTAGCCATCACTGGACTAGAAGATCTCCAAGGCCCTTTCCAACTCTGTTATTCTATTATTCTGTTAAAGGACTGACACATGGGCACTCATCAAAAATATCAAACATAACACACTCAGTAGATCGGGGTATGAAGTTTTCGTCTATGCCAAGCATCCTGAGATGGCCTCAGATGAATCTTCAAATTTGTACGTTTATGGGCATTCTTAAAGATTGCCACCTGCTAAACGCCAATACCTGCTGAGACAGTGGACATTAACAGAAGCAGAAGGACAGAGAGTGGCACTCCGGCAAGCTTAATCTGCTAGCTACTGCTGGCTCCAGAGAAGCATAACCCATCTTCCCGGGAAGTGTCTGAGACCATTTTGTAGACTCTGTACTTAAATCTGTCCCAAATGACACGATTAATACTTAGGACTATTAAAAACAAGCTTTGAAAAATCTTCAAGTGTTGAGGGACGCCGAGTCCATTCCATGCCTCGCTCTGTCCTATCTGCAGCCTAATCCCCTCTTTAACCGTATCGTTTGGCTTTTGGAGCAATATATTTCCAGTGAATTCATGCAAGAGGCTTGCGTGTACAATAAGTCCCCACACTAAAAAGGCAGGTGTCGTGGACACAATAAACTCTAATAGCATCTTCCAAACTGCGAAAGAATTTTTAATACATAGATTGCTTTCTCCCCAGTAGCCTGCAATGGTTCCTTTGGAGCCATTATACACTCCTTGGTTGCTCTAGAGCCATATACGCACACTAAGTGGGCACACAGAAAGCCATTTAAGCGACTGGTGATTAAAAAAATAAAAATAATTACTCTGAACAAGACAGGGCTTGACTGAACAGACTAAAAACAATTACAGGAGTGTACGGTTGAATTTTTTTTTAGGGGCAGAAAAAAATCTCAACTTCTCTAGGAAAGAAGAGCTACAGGAACAAGACACCTGGTTTGTTTTTTTTCTTCCTAATTTGTTTTACATATTTTTATTTTGCTTATTTAAGATATTTATATAGCTGCCCGTGTTATAATCGAATCTGGGTGGCTCACAATAAACAAAAAGGACAGCATAGAAATCATAATAAAACGATGCAACTGAGCATGTTAAAAAAGAACAAAAACCTGGCATCGTGTCATCAAGTCTCTTATCCCAGTGCTTGGTGGGGGGAAAGCCAAGTCTTCAGAAGACTTGTACTTCCAATACTTGAGAGGCTGTCACAGAGAAGAGGGGATCGGCCCATTCTCCAAAGCACCAGAAGGCAGGACAAAGAGCAATAGGTGGAAGATCATTAAAGAGAGACCCAACCTAGAACTAAGGAGAAATTTCCCAACAGTGAGAACGATGAGTCAAGGCTGCCACAAAGAAGAGGGAATCAAGCTATTCTCCAAAGCACCTGAGGGTAGAGCAAGAATCAATGGGTGGAAACTAATCAAGGGGAGAAGCAACCTAGAACTAAGGAGAAATTTCCTGACAATGAGAACAATTAATCAGTGGAACAACTTGCCTCCAGAAGTTGCGAATGCTCCAACACTGGAAGTTTTTAAGATGTTGGATAACCATTTGTCTGAAGTGGTGTAGGGTTTCCTGCCTAAGCAGGGGGTTGGACTAGAAGACCTCCAAGGTCCCTTCCAACTCTGTTATTATATATTAACTCTAATCAGGAGGTGACCAGGACATGAGTGCCTATCAGCAGAGCTTCCCGGTACACTGTAACTGGCACATAATACAAAGCTGGGCCAAACCCTTCTTAAGCCACAACTGCTGCCTGCTCATTAAACAGGAGTTATGAGCCTAGGAGGATCCCCAAGATGTCCACCAGGCTGTTTGGGGCAGTGCAACTCCATGCAGTACCAAACATGGCAAAGTCCCTGAATCCAAAGCCACTCAGTTCTAACTGAGCAACCACAGTCAAGGTAGCTCCACTCCAGGGATTAAATGCTCCCGGTTCGGACCAGATTGGGTGATCCGGTAGCAGTTGTGGCAGGTGGTTCAGAGAACCGGTAGTGATGGCAGCGCGAGGCTCCACCCACCCGCCCGAGTGTCGTTACTTCCTGGTTTTAACCAGGAAGTCATGTGTTTTTTACCCTCTGCGCATATGCAGATGGTTTTGCACATGTGCAGAGGGTCTGTGCACCAGGGGCGGGTTCTACTTACCTTTACTACCGGTTTGCAACAGGGCTGTGCGCGCGCTCTTCTGCGCATGCGCAGAAGCGTTTTGGTGACGTTGGGATAGGTGGGCGGAGCCTCCCGCCGGTTTTACTACCGGTTCTATAGAACCGGTGCGAACCAGGGGCAACCCACCACTGCTGTGCACGCATGTGATGCGCGCGCACAAGCGAAGCAAGCAGACACAGACGGCGCGTGCACTTCCGAACCAGTAAGGAAGGTAAGTAGATTTCACCCCTGCTCCACTCCTTCTTTAGATGCTTCCCCAGTTGTACAATTTCACGCAGCAATTGCTTCAAGGCATCAACTTGTTAAAATTTTGCTTAGGCTGTTTTGTAAAATATTGTAAATTGACATAACTAAATAATAGCTAGATAATATTACAGGAAAGTTAGATCTGATGATCATTAACTGTTAAAACATCCTCCATACCATGACCTGGCACATAATTGCACTGAACCATGACATATTTAAATGAGTTCCTACAACACATTAAGTGATACACTATAGTTTACAAACTGCAGAGGCTGGGTTGATATAACATGCTAAAGTAGATCAACCATATTATGGCTTAGCACTATTGACAAACCAAGACAGTGGGTTCATATATATTTACATGGGAATCAGACCAACCCTAGCAATAGAAGCAAGAAAACCTTCAATTAACACCATTTTTCTGGTGCCTAGAATAGGATTTCACCAGATTTTGCAACTATGGGAGTCTGAAGAAGCATCTGCACCAGTGTGAGATTGACTTCACAGAATTCAAATGTCAAGTCACAGGAGATCTGTATCCAAACGATTCTGGGTACGTTGCAGAAAATTTAAAAAAAGCTACAATGCCACACAGTTCACACCAACTTCCTTTTCCCTAGGATACAATGGCGAGGCTTATCTACCACATTCTTTACCTTAATTTTCGTTTTTGTTTCTTAGAAATCAGAAGAAACCCTCTTTAAACAAAGGCCATATATCTGACAAACCTGATTTTCAAGGCATAGGTATAGAGACATGGGGTGATTTTTTTTTTCTTTATAGCCTGTCCCTAAATGCATGCAAAAAGACTATCAATGAAATCTTTAATTACACTGCAGCCAGAGCCTATATTCTTATTTGCAGTTTGTGGAGGGAAAATTATAGATCTTGAGGGGGTAATTTTTTTTTTTACAAAATCTATGGAGGAGGGGGGGAAATGGAAAGCATCAGAAACATCATCCAGCATCAGATAATGAAAAATGTTTTTTTTTTCTTTCCCCTTAACCAGTTTGTAGCCGCTGCAAGCTGATGATATGACTGTTTTCTTCTGGCCCATTATTTCAGCACTTGAACCCCGGATAACAATGAATTCATACAGAAGGAAAGTGCTAAGCTTTAATTGTATGTATTTAGTCACGCAAACCGAAGCAATGGTCTGCGAAGGCTAGTTAGCCGGTGACAGCTTTTAGCTTTTAGACCAGCTTCAAAAAGCTTTTACAAATTGTACTGATCTATTCATGGCCATAGCAGGAGGGGAAAAAAAATAAAATAAAAAGCAAATAAAACAAAGACCATCCATTTAACCTGGTCGCTGCAAATAAAGTTGGGTTTGCCTTTAAATGCACCGAGAGGTAAGAGATGCAATTTCCACCACCCGCTAATTTTGTTCTAGTAAATATCATTAAAAATTGGAAGACACTGGAAGAATGTGCAGTTTATGTTCAAAAATTTCTCCCTGTCAATCAATTCTGCATGAAACTGATGATCACATCATCACGTTAGTTTGCCTGACTTGCTCAGTACAAAGGAGGTGGGAACGTTTTCTCGAGCAAGGATGTCAGCACTTGAAAAATCAATCACCATCTGGGCTCATTTTCCAAAAAAGAAGAAAAACAACCCCTGGTTAAGAATACACTGGAACAAATAAGTTGAAAATGTTTGAAAATAAACGGTGGGGTTAAAGAAACTTTATAATAAAATGGGGAAAGAAGCATCATGGCAGCTTGAAAGGAAAAAAAAAAGAAAAAAGAAAATAAAAACGCAATCGCGTGTCGATCAGCATGTCACATTTACACGTGAAAGGCATACCCCCAAAAAAGTTGCTTTAACACTTCGGAAGATCGTTTTTCTTGCTATCCTTCATAAAATAACATCTTTGAAACGGAAGCTTCTCTTTATAAATAGAACCCAGGAAAATGCAAGGATATTGCATTTCACAGTTCTGTTACTCTGCTGAAGTGCGGAGAAAACATGATACCGTGTCCAATATTTGCGATTTAGAAACATTCGTGACTAAAAGTAATAGAACATGTGCACAAAATTTTATTTCTGCTATGGATAAGTTCTCTTACCCAAAAGTAAGTATAGTGTACTGATTGACTAATCGTATACTCCCACAATGCCTCCTTAAGCATTTATATGTGTTTTTTTAAAAAAAAAATGTCCCCCCCTTTTTTTTTTTTGCATGGTATTCAATTCATTGTTTTAGAGATGTTTCTTTCCATAAATAATGTGCTACAGTGGATTAAAATAAAAGTTCTACTTTGAGGAGATTATATATATATATATATTAAAAAAAGAAAAGTATGGAGAATTAGACAATGATGTTACAGGCTCTATCCCACACAGTGAATAACAATTAATCAAATCATAAAACACTACAAGAACTCACAATACACCAATAGCAGAGGAAAAGATAAATTGATTTTTGCAGTGGCTTTGCTTCTTTTCAGTGGCACGACTGTGTGAAAAATACCAGTTTAAAAAGTGTGCTGAGGCAGCAAAACCATTTAATACTTCACAAACAGTTATCTAAGCCAATGTCCAATAGCTAGACAGTACTGTAATGTGACCTACATACCAACAAAATCATTTTTATACAGAGGAATCATTTGAAGCATTTATCCACTTCAAAATAGTTAAGCCAACTAACTCGGATGCTTTCTTATTGCTATTAAACACTGGCTTGAAATGGGTGGTTTTAAGGGCAAAACGCAAGTGGTCAAGATTAAAACCCTTAGATATTGCTGCAGCAAACCTCTGTATTTTATTACCTCTCTATCCCACAACTAGTAAATCCCATTTTTTTTTTCAAATTTACTTCTCCAGATCTTTTACATTTTTGTGTTTTGATTTAAATACCCCCTATAAATTCACAGTGATATTACTGTACCAGTGGTGGGTTGCCCCCGGTTCGGACCAGTTCTATAGAACCGGTAGTAAAACTGGTGGGAGGCTCCGCCCACTGACCCTGACATCATCAGATGCGATCTGCGCATTCCATTGCGAACCGGTAGTAAAGGTAAGTAGAACCCACCCCTGTATTATACGTGCCTTGAAAAACTTATATCATAAACTAGCAAATGTCTTGTCTCTAATCAAACATCAGTGGCAGTCACCCCAAATTAAGAATTTATTTCCAGTGGGAAACTGCTAAGCAGTTAACTCTTCCATCAAAATCAGTGGGACATAAACTGCTGAATGAATGAATGAATGAATGAATGAATGAATGAATGAATGAATGAACAAAGAAACAAACAAAAAATATTTTAAAATTGGTTGATGTTGGCAAGTCTAACTCTTTTTTTTAAAAAAATAAATTTTATTATAA
This sequence comes from Pantherophis guttatus, assembly GCF_059756535.1. Taxonomy (NCBI): domain Eukaryota; kingdom Metazoa; phylum Chordata; class Lepidosauria; order Squamata; family Colubridae; genus Pantherophis; species Pantherophis guttatus. The sequence continues at coordinate 9,367,193 of NC_142073.1, read as the reverse complement.
ATTGAAAACAAAACAAAAACAAAAAGAAGACGATAACAAAACAAAACCACATACATACAACTAGATGTTAGGGAAACATATATCATAGATTTGTTGATACTAAGCTAAATATATATAAGGTAATACTAGATGTAAGAAGATTAACAAGTGTAAGATGCAATGTGGAAATTTAATCGAAGATGTGGTATGATGGTATGTAATGTTATTTAGGAATTGTATGCAAGTCTAACTCTTTATATAGAGACTAAATTATATGCAACAATGTTATTAACCTTCTATGTTGTAATAAAGCTTGAGTGAGAGAGCCAATGGAATATAGTGGTTAAGGGTTACTTGGAACAGGGAGACTCAGGTAAATTCAAGTACAATCTTACCTGGGCCTCACCACTCTAACCTGAGTTTTGGAAACTCACTGGATGAATTTTTCTCAGTCCAATCTCCAGCTCTGGGTTCTTATGAGGATGAAGCGAAGAGAGATGCTTTGCAAAGAAATGAAAAGAAAGCACCAGAAGGCAGGACAAGAAGCAATGGGTGGAAACTAATCAAGGAGAGAAGCAACCTAGAACTAAGGAGAAATTTCCTGACAGTGAGAACAATTATTCAGTGGAACAACTTGCCTCCAGAAGTTGTGGATGCTCCATCACTGGAGGTTTTTTAAGAAGAAATTGGACAACTGTTTGTCTGAAATGATATAAGATTTCCCACCTGAGCCCGGTAGGAAGACCACCAAGGTCCCTTCCAACCTGTTATTCTCTTATTCTGAAAACTATCTGATGCTTCGGAAGAAATGTGGGATAGAAACCCAGCGAAATAAATGAACAGCTGTGCTTTCATTTTTATATTTTAATAAATATTTCAGGTATGATACTTGAGACTTGTCATGAAACAAATCCACCTTCCCCAACTGACTCTGCTTTCAGAAGCCATCTGAGAAGGCCAGTGGTGGGTTTCAATTTTTTTTACTACCGGTTCTGTCGGCGTGGCTTGGTAGGTGTGGCATGGCTTGGTGGGCGTGGCTTGGTAGGCATGGCAGGGGAAGGATACTGTAAAATCTCCATTCCCTCCCCACTCCAGGGGAAGGTTACTGCAAAATCCCCATTTCCTCCCAATCAGCTGGGACTTGGGAGGCAGAGAATAGATGGGGACGGGGCCAGTCAGAATTTTTACTACCGGTTCTCTGAACTATTCAAAATTTCCACTACCGGTTCTCCAGAACTAGTCAGAACCTGCTGAGACCCACCTCTGGAGAAGGCCACAGATTGTGATTGCATCACACTGATAATGTTGCAACCTTCCTAAATGAGAGCTGGTTGCTAAGTGCCCAAATTGCAATCCTGGAGTGGAAGAGGTTGTGAAACCATCGTGACTTTGAGGATGGGTTATAAGTGTTTTTTTTTCTGATGCCATTACAATTTCAAAGCATCCTTAAAGAACTGGTTTTTAAGTTGACAACTACCTGTATCATATCTTCTACTAAACCAAATCAAGGCAGAGTTATTTTGAGTTTTGTTTTCATGCTTCCCTCCTTCTGAGGAGTTTAAGTCATAAACCATGATGAATGAGTTGCAATGGCGAAGTTTAGGCAACAAGTGAAACAAGCCAAAAGCCTAACAAATTACACTACAACTTCATGCCGCGTAAAAACAATAAGAGAGAAATGACAAGAAAACAATAATTCTGCTGCAGGGATTCCACACTGGCACAAGAAAGCAAGTTATTAGTTGTGTGCATGTGTTAGCTTTTAATGTTCTTGCTCTCCAAAAAATGGCCACAGTATTGCTTCAATTCTGGTATTGTTTTTTTTTTAAAACTTGGAACATTAATTTGTGCCTCTGTTGGAAATCCTACAAGTAGTCCTCAACTTACAACCATTCATTTAGTGACCATTCAAAGTTACAAGGGTAGTGAAAAAAGTGATTTACAACTGATCCTCATATTTATGACCATGGTCACATGGTCCACCTGATCAATATTTGAGTGATTGGTAATCAGCATGTATTTACAGCGTCCTGGTTCATTAGATCATTCCTGACCATCCCAGTTCAATGGGGGAAGCTAAATTTGCTTAACAATTGCATGAATTTCTTAACCACCATGGCAAAAAAAAAAAAAAAAAGAATCATAAATTCAGGCATGACTCACTTAAGAACCACCTTGCTTAGTAATGGAATTTCTGGATTCAGTTGTGGTCGGAAGTCAAGGACTGCCTATATTGGTGTTACAATGACTTTAGTAGAAGAAGTGGGGTGAACAGAAAAAGATAATTGTATAACAGGATGGCAGAAGTACACCTAAATCCTACTGCTATCTTTCCTTCTACTCTGAATGACCTCGGAAGCTTTTAGGCCACTGTAATCAATTTGATAAGGGACACGGTGGCTCAGTGGCTAAGATGCTGAGCTTGTCGATCGAAAGGTCGGCAGTTCAGCGGTTCGAATCCCTAGCACCGCGTAACAGGGTGAGCTTCCGTTACTTGTCCCAACTTCTGCCAACCTAGCAGCTTGAAAGCACATAAAAATGCAAGTAGAAAAATAGGGACCACCTTTGGTGGGAAGGTAACAGCGTTCCATGTGCCTTTGGCATTTAGTCATGCAGCCACATGACCACGGAGACGTCTTCGGACAGCACTGGCTCTTTTGGCTTTGAAACGGAGATGAGCACCACCCCCTAGAATCAGGAACGACTAGCACATATGTGCGAGGGGAACCTTTACCTTTTTAATCAAATTTGAAGAGGTAAGCAGGGCCACATATTCACAATCCAGGGGAGGAGAATATTCACAATATAATCACGAGGACTCGTAAAGCTCATGTAATCTAAGAATGTCTGGGAATGTCTACCTGTTCGTTGGAAAAGAAGCACCACAATGTCGTTTCATCAGGGATATGCAGCAGGCATCTGGAATTGAACTTTTTTTCTCTCTGTCCTTCAGCAATTCAGGTTCCTGAGCCAGCATCCCCAACCAAGCATTGTGGCCATCGGAAAAAAAAGATGTTGGCTTTTAACTGTGATAAGTAGGAACTCACAGAGGAGAAAAAGAGAAAGGCTTGCTCGTCTTGTCAAATTTGAGACCCAGAAAAATGATTTACGTAAGAGGATGAGTGAGGCTGACACGCCATCAATCCTGTGGCTTCCGCCTCCAAAGTCCCAGACAAGCAGAGTTTGCCAAACTCAAATGATCCACGATGCCATGTTGTAAGCAGGAATCCATGAAAGTCATAGCTGTGTAAAGAACTTCCCAACGAAATCAGCTGAGGATATTAATTAAAACAAATCTCTCTCACTCTCTCTCTCTCTCTCACACACACACACACAAACACCTTTACATGAATATTTTTGTACAAGGAATGTGAGTTTTTTGCTGCTGCCTTTTTCCAAGAAACAACATCTGGTGTGCCATACGGGTACACCACAAAAAAGAACTAAAATGGTGCGGTTTGATTCATTACTTTGATTCTGGCCCATCCTTTTATGTTAAGATCATTCAATTTGTAGGTTTTTTTTTTTTAATTATTGCTCCAGACCATACCTGCATTAAGATGTATCTTGTCTTAACTGTGATATTTTTTCAAGAAGCAGCAATCAACCACAAACCGAGCTAAGCCGTTAATTAGGATTAAACCAACTTTCTCCCCAACAAAGATACAGACATACCAGGGTCTTAGTATAATACAGGCATTCATACATTCTATTAAGATTCAGTATGAAGGTTAGATCCAAGGCATGAGTGACAACATGTCGATCCAGCCCATGTTCTTCAACCCAGGATCCTGAAGGCTCCTGGAGGTACAATTCAGCCTGCCAGACAGGAAGGAAGAGAAGCACTGAGATCAACAGAAATGTTGTACACATACAGGTAGTCCTCGATTTACAACCACAATTGGAAGCAGAATATCCATTGCTAAGTAAGATAGTTTGTTCAGTAAGTTGCGCCCAGTTTTGGGACCATTTTTGCCACAATTGTTAAATGAATCACTGCACTTAAGTGAATTACACAGTCACTTAAGCAACTCCACCTTCCCCCCATTGACTTTGCTCATCAGACGTCGGATGGAGATCACATGCCAGTTGTGCTGAGCCCTTGATTTTTTGATCACATGATCCTGGGAATGCTGCAATGGTTTGCAAGTGTGAGGATCGGTTGTAAGTCAATTTTTTTCAGTACTGCTGAATGAATGAATAGGAGGATTTCCTCTGTATGGATATTTCTTTGCATTGAACTTCACATGCCTCTATTGCAGGGGTGAAATGCTCCCGGTTCAAACCGGATCGCCCGATCTGGTAGTGATGGCGGTGGGTAGTTCAGAGAACCAGTAGCAAAAATCCCTGCACCCTCCTCCCCCCACCATGCCCAGCTGAGCCATGCGATCATCAGAGGCTTTTTTTTTTTTACTTTTAAAAGCATTTTTTCTACAACCTCTTCTGACGAAAAAATGCTTTTAAAAGTTAAAAAAAAAAGCCTCTGATGATCGCGCGGCTCAGCTGGGATCGTCAGAGGCTTTTAAAAGCATTTTTTCTACAACCTCTTTGGCGGAAGAGGTTGTAGGAAAAAAAATGCCTTTAAAAGCCTCTGGCGATCCTTGCTGAGTTGCTTGATCATCAGAGGCTTCTAAAAGCATTATTTTCTGCAACCTCTTAAGGTTGTAGAAAAAATGCTTTTAAAAGTAAAAAAAAAAAAAAGGCCACACCCACCCAATCACATTACCCACCACCACCAAGCCATGCCCACAGAACCGGTAGTAACAAATTTTAGATTTCACTCCTGCTCTATTGATTTATTCTTTACAAAACTTTCCAGCAAGTTACTCAATGTTGACTCATTAGCTTTAGCATTTGCACATAACCACAGGAAGTACAGCAACTAGTGTAGGAGATGGCCAGGCAGAGCCTGAAGGAGGGGCCAAGTGCATCATCTGTCTTGAGTCCCTTCGCGCCAACAAGAGATCTAAGTCCAGCCCACCCTGAATTCCATTGACTTTTATCTACCGCCAATTTGCTTTGACCGTTAGTAGTTCAGATTCTTGTAGAGAACATTAGCATACAATAAACCTACATTCATTTGAACTGCCTGGATTTCCTGTGCTTGACAACTAGCTTAAACAAACAAACAAACAAAAAGTTATTTCTTCCTTTGCTTCCCTTCGGCCAAAAAAGACTCCCAAGTTTAAAGAAGTTATCTCCTTCCTGGTTATCAAGTCAAGCAATGGAGCAAGGAAAGGACTCGCTTGGCAGAAAATTTGCATCCTGGGAGTCGTAGATGCTCAAGATCCTGAATTGTGAAGCAGGATTCAGCGATGATCACAAACGGCTGGACCATCAGTAAGTATCCTGCCAGCGGCATGCACCTTGCAATCCTTTTTTTGCAAACTGCTTTCTTGCAAACTGCCATGAGCTTATTCTCGGTGCCTTGTGGCGCACTATGTTTAAATGAGAGTGCTCCCAAGCTTCCTCAATAGTTTAATAAAACATATACTGGCTGTAATATTCCATTTATATTAGAAAACTATCGCCCCTTGGTTTGAAAAATGACCTCTGGTTGGCAATTTGACTCTAAGCTTCATAGATTATAGTCCACTGTTGGTCATTTAGTCAGTCCACAGAGCAATACTTTTTCGTAACAAGCTCAAACGGCGATCAGTATTTGGTAGGCTACTCACAAGCTGATGATAATGCAACACAACACATTCTATTATGCAGCTAAACAAAAGGAGTAACAACCTGAAGACACTCACACAGGCAGAAAAGGAGTGCTTATTCCCAGAGTGCTGAGATTTGGAGAGGGAGGCAGGTGGGGGTGGAATACATCTCTTTGTATATTTTCACAGATTTCTGTTGCCTTGAATATGTTCAACCCAAGATCTACATTCTCTAATTCCTTTTTTCCCTAATGTCATTTGCCTTTGTATCTCCTTAAGTCTATTTTTATGCATTATAGGGAAAAAAAGTAGATCCTATTAGAAGCTGATCAAATTTAAGGAAATTAGAGAGATACCCTACAGTTATAAAATCTCAATTGCAATAATGGATTCGGGACTCAGCTTTGAAAAGGCACTTTCAGCCTGCCCTTGGAATAAGGAAGTTATATTTTTTTTTAAAAAAAAAAATGGAATGTCAGAGATTTAGACTGTTATTTTAGATCCTGTTCATGTAGGGTTAGTTCAGCATCGGAGTATTTGTATGCGAATCCAGAATCAATAGCAATAGCACTTAAACTTATATACCGCTTCATCGTGCTTTTCCAGCCCTGTCTAAGCAGTTTACAGAGTCAGCCTATTGCCCCCAACAATCTGGCTCATTTTACCAACCTTGGAAGGATGGAAGGATGGAAGGCTGAGGATTGTTGAAGGAATTGAAGTCCTGGCACTGTAAGCAGAGTTAGCCTGCAATACTTCATTCTAACCATTGTGCCACCCATCAATGCAGATGGGTGAATGGGGGAAAGGTCTTGTTTTCCACATACATCAGAGGTGGGTTTCAGCAGATTCTGACCAGTTCTGGACAACCGGTAGCGGAAATTTTGAGTAGTTCGGAGAACCGGTAAATACCACCTCTGACTGGCCCCGCTCCCATCTATTCTCTGCCTCCCTAGTCCCAGCTGATCAGGAGGAAATGGGGATTTTGCAGTAACTTTCCCCCGGAATGGAGTGGGAATGGAGATTTTACAGTATCCTTCCCCTGCCACGCCCACCAAGCCACTCTCACCAAGCCATGCCATGCCCACCAAGCCACACCCGTAGAACCGGTAGTAAAAAAAATTTGAATCCCTTTCATTAGAAAGACCTGCATTCCATTCCATTTCTCACTACACCTGAAGACTTGTACAGGCTTTGACCAAACACATTGGCATTCCTTAGCAAAAGATACACAAATACTGAGTCAGACTAAAAGCCAAGTCTATTGTAGATATGGAACGCCAGCACCCCATGTATGGATGTATGGATTCTCATGCAATCCATACATAATCCAAGGAGATTGAGTGACTGGATTCCTTGTCACATCTGAAGGGTAGGTGAGATTAAATTCCATCCCTGGGCGTCTTCTACCTTGTGCAAATCTTTTAAGATGTAACCAAAAAAAAAAAATTAGATATAATTGTGTGGTCCGCCAGCAGCCTGTTTGACAAACTAAATAAATTAAATTAATTAATTAAGTAAACATCATATTATGTCATTGGGTTTTTATCTTTGTAAACTGCGCAGAGTCAATGAGAATAAATTGGGTGGCCATATAGATTTTCTTAGCCTACCCCAGTCTGGGTATCTGTTCTGGCTAAACCTTTGCATTAGATGGCAATTTCCATTTTGTCAATCTAACGTGGCCAGAGGAGTGATGCCAATGGATTTACCGGTATAACTAGAGAGACAAAGGTAGACTTGGGAAAGATTGCTCTTGTGTTGTGGGTGCTCCACCACTGGAGGTTTTCAAAAAATAGACTGGACAACCATTTGACCGGGATGGTGTAAGGCAGAGGTCTTCAAACTTGGCTGCTTTAAGACTTGTGGACTTCAATTCCCAGAATTCTCCCAGATAATTCTGGGAGTTGAAGTCCACAAGTCTTAAAGCAGCCAAGTTTCAAGACCTGTGGTGTAAGATCTCTTGGCTTGGGCTTGGATTAGAAAACCTCCAAGGTCCCATCAGCCCTGTGATTCTATGATCTATGATCATGCTCAGATAAACAGTCTACATTAATCTATAATCTAGCCGAAATCTAGTGATAAGAAGAGCAAGACACAAGCTGTGCTCTCGTCTCCCTTTGCTACTCTGCCTGTCAGGCTTGTCCTCCTGGAAAAATGTAAAGCCTACAATTACACTGGCTCTAACAAGTCAATGTTCAAGTAGACAAGGAGATGAGATGTAAACCTGACCAACTCTATGGGTTAATGTAATGGGAAGGTTGGATGTGTGACCTTGAGAAGGAGACGGAGCAGTTTCAAGCACTATGTAGCTCCAATTTACTGCCAAACCAGCATGTGATCCTCAAGGATAAAAGGGATACCTACCCATGTCCCTTCTAGCCAGGAGTGCTATTCAGCTATTCAGAACCTGACAGGTTCTGGAGAACCGGTAGCGGAAATTTTGAGTAGTTCGGAGAACCAGCAAATACCACCTCTACCACCTCTTGCTGGCTCCAGGATGGGGTGGGAATGGAGATTTTGCAATATCCTTCCCCCAGGAGTGGGGAGGGAATGGAGATTTTGCAATATCGTTCCCCCAGGAGTGGGGAGGGAATGGAGATTTTGCAATATCCTTCCCCCAGGAGTGGGGAGGGAATGGAGATTTTGCAATATCCTTCTGCCTGAGTGGGGAGGGAATGGAGATTTTGCAATATCCTTCTGCCTGGAGTGGGGAGGGAATGGAGATTTGCAATATCCTTCTGCCTGGAGTGGGGAGGGAATGGAGATTTTGCAATATCCTTCTGCCTGGAGTGGGGAGGGAATGGAGATTTGCAATATCCTTCCGCCTGGAGTGGGGAGGGAATGGAAATTTTGTAATATCCTTCCCCGGCCACGCCCACCAAGCCACACCCACAGAACCAGTAGGGAAAAATTTTGGATTTCACCCCTGCCCCCAGGAGTGGGGAGGGAATAGAGATTTTGCAGTATCCTTCCCCTGCCACGCCCACCAAGCCACGTCCACAGAACCGGTAGTAAAAAAAAAATTGGAATTCCACCACTGCTTCTAGCGTCTATCAATGGCATCTGGTCTGAATACTTTGAGTTATTGACCATTGCAAACCCCCCAAAGTAAATGCTAGAAGCTGAAACTTGGGTTTTCTGCTGTTAAGCCCATGTTCCCCTCTTGAGATAAAGATTGTCCTTGCATGCCATGGAAATCCTGATGTTTGGTTCCTGCGTGTATCAGGTTTGGTGGAGAAGTGTTTCCAAGATATCCGAAAGTGGCATGCTGAAGAGGAAGCAAGGACATAAATGTTGACCTCATGCAAAGGCTTAACTTACAGGAAAAACCCAGGATCTTTGTTCAAATATATTTAACTTACAGACAGTTTTACTGTGGTGTGCAGAAGTTTTCACAAGATCTGATACTAGAAATTTTCCAGCTGAAATGCCATAGCCTTCCATCAAAAGCCTGATATTTCCTTTGCCTACCTCTTTTAAGTTTCACCACTAACTTAATATTCAAAATTTTAGCACATAAAATGATTCACTATATCTAGCTGGGGTGGGTGACCCTTTATGTGAAAATTCAGCTGTGGATTTACATGCTTGTCTCATTAATACTATTGGAAAAATTGGATGATACAATTTTATGATTTAGGAAAAGAGCCTTTTAGTTTGAGAAGTAGCAATTTCCTTTTTTTAAAAAGCATACTTCATCTTTAGAGCAATAAAAAGTGGCATATACGTCCCATACCATAATGGATTAATTAAAGAATATTATGTTTATCCTAAGTCCTGACCAAGTTGTACATCTTCATAACTCACTCATAAAAATTAATGCATTTTCCAACACTCCAAAATGATATATCACCTATTTTTGCTATACCTCTTCAGAATGAATTGTTTCAGATTGGATTAGTCTCAGGTACAATGAATACTGGGTACAATGAATACTGGGAACACCTCCGGTCCTGGGGTGGGTGGGTGTTATTTTAAGAGTTTACAGAGTAATGCTCCAAAATCTTAATCTTCTCATTATGTCTTTGAGCTGTCACATGGCCTCACTGTTATCCCAAAGGCGCTTTTCCAGAAATCCCAAAGGTGCTTTTTCAAGAGGAATTGTACTTTTTGTTTTTTCTTGAAGACATTTCACTTCTCATCCAAGAAGCTTCTTCAGGTCTGACTGAAGGGTGGGGAATGGAAGGATTTATATTCCTTGCGATCATCTGGTCGTTAACACCCTTTCTGAGAGTCTTTGAGGCCACTAGAAGGTTTTATGGGTGCCCTCAGGGCCACCTGAATGGTGCAAATAGGTGCGCAACCTTCTTGGAACTGCTGAAAGGATTGTGTTGTAAACAGGAGATAGCTGGTGTTGGCACAGATAAGTCTCCAAGTGTCCTCAATGACTCTCAGAAAGAGTGCTAATGACCAGATGACTGCAAGGAATATAAATCCTTTCATTCTCCACCATTCAGTCAGAACTGAAGAAGCAAGAAGTGGGGAGGGAATGGGGATTTTGCAACATCCTTCTCCCTGGAGTGAGGTGGGAATGGAGATTTTGCAGTATCCTTCCCCTGCCACGCAACTGAAGAAGCTTCTTGGATGAGAAGTGAAATGTCTTCAAACGAACAAACAACCAAGAAAGTCCAGTTGCCTCTTGGAAAAGCACCGTTAGGATAACCGTGAATTGGATGCCTTGAATCTCCATAGACACTTTTCCAAAAGGCAACTGGATTTTTTTGGGGTTTTTTTTTGTTTTGTTTTGTTTTTCCTTGAAAATGTTTCGATTCTCATGCAAAAAGCTTGGAGAACTGAAGAAGCTTCTTGGATGAGAAGGGAAACATTTTTCAAAGGAGAAAAAAACACCCACCCCAATAAAGTCCAGTTGCCTTTTGGGACAATCATCACCTGGATGACTGAGAATCTCCATAACCATACTCCCACTGTTATGAAACCATGGTGTTTTTGCCAGCCCTCGATTTTCAGATCTAAAGTAATATGTATTCTGCATTTCCTCTCTTTCCACATCCAAATTTGCCACCTTTGTCATAATCTTTTATTTTTAAACCATTTTTTCACTGTTGGCCGTTCACAAAAGACATCACAAAAATATTCATGCAATGGCTCATAAAACCTGCACGTTTCTAAATTGACAGAACTTTCCCGCTTCCCTCCCCTCCTGAAAAAAAAATCCCCAAAATAATAATGTACAGATGTTCCTTATTTAAATGAGCTGTTGGCATTTAATGCTGCCAATCTCATATGTGATCAAGTTTGCGAATTTCCCAGGTAGTCAACATTTTAGAGAGGCCTGTTTATCCTCCAGCTGAATGATTATGCCAGGTGAATGATCTAGATAATTGTTCAATAAATAGCAAATGTTAGAAGGTTGGGACTAAGGGTTCCAATTGACCAGCTGTATTTAAAAAAAAAAAATGTCATTCGCACAATCCTTTCCTCCTGCTGCCAATATTCGTTCCTTTTGTCCTTCTATCTACAAAACGATGTAAACCATTTTCCTTAAATATCATCTGCAAAATAACCTCGTTCCCAGATTCAGCAGCCATATTCTCAGGTCCGCGTAACTTCTAATGAAGGTAACGTAATGATCAAACAGCATGTTTCTGTTGCATTAAAAGAAGAGAATTAAATGAATAAATGTTGATCTGTTCAAAAGGTGTTTGCGTCCAGAGGAGGCTTAAAAGTGAAAAAAGATGGCACAAGAAGTCAGAAGCCAGGACAGAGTTCGAAAGTACTACGAGTTTGTTTCATGCTACCTACAGAATATACAAGAATCTGAGCTACTAACAGTCATGGCAAATTGATGCCAGGTAAAATGACTTCAAGGGAGGCTGGACTTGGGTTTAATTAAGGGGCGTAGAGTTACCAGACTAATGATGCATTTGACGCCACCCTCAGTCTCAGCCTGGTTATCTTCTATATGAGGGGGCAGGAACTGAATCCTTGCCTCTTTGTACATAAGAGGCACATGCAAAGGGGCTTCCAATCACATATCATGACTGAGTAATCTTGACTTTTTTGCTTATGTTCCATCAGTCTTTGCTGCCAAAATGGTTGTCAATCAGAGGTGGGTTTCAGCAGGTTCTGACCAGTTCTGGAGAACCGGTAGTGGGAATTTTGAGTAGTTCAGAGAACCGGTAGTAAAAATTCTGACTGGTCCCACCTCCATCTATTCTCTGCCTTCCGAGTCCCAGCTGATTGGGAGAAAATGGAGATTTTACAGTATCCTTCCCCTGCAATGCCCACCAAGCCACGCCCACCAAGCCATGCCATGCCCACCATGCCATGCCCACCGAGCCACGCCCACAGAACCGGTAGTAAAAAAAATTGAAACCCATCAATGTTGCCATTTGAATATGGGCATCACATATAAGTCCAAACGGGTGTCTGTTTAAAGAATCAATCAAAACGTCTGGATTCACACAAACCATGATTTTGTTTAATCAAAATTTGTTGAGTATGACAAAACGGACCGGTTGACATATTACCTTGAGCCAAAACCAACAAACCATAGCAGCTCCTAATCTTATAACTAAACTGAATCATGATATTATAGAAGCCTAACGTTCATAATTAGAGGGACATCTTTTTGAAACATGTCTTTTATTTGTTGAAGTGGACCTCTTCACTAATTGTTATTATTTTACATAACAGGGTCATTATCTATTTTGAAGCCCAACAAAAGTAGTTTTCCTCTCCCTCTTCCATGGATACCTGGAATTCTCCCCTTGCAATTCAAATTAACCTTGTTTCCACTGTATAAAACGGATTGACCCAGAAAGCTAAAATGGTAAGAAACCATATTTTCTTGGTTCATTTCATAGCCGAAGTTCATAAACATCTCAGCTGGGGTATCACATAGCAATCACTTCATGTCTATTGTTAAACTACAGCTGTTTTGAGCAGAGGGAAATAATCTTGTCGTTAGACTAAAAAAATCAGATCTGAGCAGTCTTTCTTCAGTTTTTTAAAAGTGTAAAAGTGTACGCGTGTGCATCTTCTCTCTACACACACACACACACACACACACACACACACACACACATATATATATGCATATTCTTTCTAGCCAGGTTTTACCTACATAAGCTATGGTGTTATGCAGCCCTGGTTCTGTGAAATCTCATTCACAAGTTTCTGGGCTTTTTGTTTCTTGCTGACAGACAGCAGACTCTGTGCTGCCCTTTGGGAGACTCAGATAGCTATTTCTGCCTTATAAGGCTTCGTCAGTGAGCCACACCCTCTTCTCAGGTATCCTCCCTCTAAAGGTACAATGTTTCTTTTTCTTTCTTTTTCGTAGGCTTTTATGTGCATATTCTTTCTAGCCAGGTTTTACCTACGTAAGCTATGGTGTTATGCAGCCCTGGTTCTGTGAAATCTCATTCACAAGTTTCTGGGCTTATTATATATATATTTGCCATCGAGGCACAAGCATTCAAATGTTTGTCTGCATGTGTTTGCATGTTTATATGTGTGTATATGCATGCACATACCGTCATAAACACAAGCAATTGTGAATTTCATGAAATATATTAACAGAACGGGGGGGGGGGATTCAGCTTTGAAAAACAGTAACCCTGTCTTTGAAGAAAAATCTTATATCTATATCTATATTGTTTCATTCAATCAGTACCATTTTATTCCAATCAGGCTTGGCAAAGTCATTTCTCTTTGCAAATTTTAATGTGAGAAGCAAAATTTGCTCAAACTACTACATTGCTGGCAATTAGACAGTTGGAATCACTGTTGAGTGATCTCTTTTGAGAACCTATTGTACTTGGTAAATCGTTATTAATAGCTTGGAGGGATGCATGAATGAAAGCACCATGGTTAAAACAAGCCATGATTTAGCAAACCCAACCAATTGCACTGAAATGATCATGTTACATATAAATTTGTGATGTTTTGTTTCTTTTTAAAGTACCTCATTCAATGGCTCCTTTTTTTTTTTTAATTCACTGGTGAATCCAGCCTGAATACTTATTCTGGACTATCTGAATAGGTGTTTTGGGGGAGAAGGGTGTTGACTTTATTCATCAAATAATTTTGATCAGTTGTTATATTGAACATATCTGAAACTAGAAACTAACTTTTTTAAAAGGACTGCTTTTTCCTTAAATTTCCTCAGGAGTTTTATAGATACTTTATTTCAGAAGTGTTCTTGTTTTAATTTCAAGTCAGTAGCATAACAACGGATGGGAAACAGCATAATCATAACAAGAATAGGCTTTTAAAGCAAACCTCCATTACAGAAATATTAACTGAAGTGCAAAATGCCTCTTTAAAAAAAAAAACAATAGACTGAAAGGAAAAAAATAAATAAAGAAAAGGTAGCATCCTGCATTACATTTGAGTGTTTCATTTGAAAATCTCTTGCCATTATTTCATTATATATCAGAGAGGGATATGGTGATCAGTTGTGCTTATCTGTGATTTTTGTAAGAGACTGCACACAAATAGATGTGCAACAATGCTTTATATGTGGTATTATAGCAAGGAGGTACTTCATATCATCTACTTGGCTAACTAGGCATTGCTGTTCTGTAACTAATAAAGGGAAAAGCTATACTACTTATAATAAAAAGCAAATGTTGGGGCAGATGAAAAGATTGAAAGCTGGGTATCTATGGCATTTTCAAGGAATCATTTTGGAAGTACACTTTTATCTCAATAAATGCTTTTGTGGTCTTTCCATCTTTTGGAAAAACCAGCAATGCCTGAAAAACTGTGATTAGCAGTTAACCCCGATTTGACAAATGGGATAGCTGAAGGTATGGAAGGCATGGGATAGAAAGACATCCAGAAGGGGAGGAATGAGGAGGTTGCAAGTAGAAAGATGCTATTTGCAACTATGATGAGAAACAGAACAAGGATGTAGAAAAGACAACATATGAATTCTATATATTTGACTTTATAAAGGATTTTGAAAGATTTTTTGCTTTGGAAAAAAAGTTCATATATCCATATGTTAGTTATAAGCCCAAAACGTATACAAATAAGCCTTTTTTTAAGACACTGATATTATTAATTAATTTTTTAAAGACACTGATATTATTAATGGTTGACACAGTGTTTTTAGGTTGAAAAAGAGATCCAAGTGAGTTTCTTATGCTTTTAACCAAGGACCCACAAAACTAGATGCAAAAATGACAACATGTGTTGGCATCTTCACCAGGTAAACATAAAATATTCCACATGCTAAATGAGAACATGTTGGCCATCTCTTGGTCATCCAATAATTAAGGGTATCCTCATTGAAGTTACACACTGGATGCTCAGGACAACATTTTCCAATTAGGACAAATCATGATGTCATCATTAGACTCTAACAGATAACCCCACACATCCTCATCACTTTGCTAAGGAATTTACAACACAGATTTACTCAAGGAATAATGGATCAATCAATAGGGCAGACAAGAGAATAATAGCATAACAGAGTTGGAAGGGACCTTGAAGTCTTCTAATCCAAACCCCTATTCAAACAGGAGACTATACACTTCTGGACAAATGATTGTCCAATCTCTTCTTTAAAACTTCCAGTGATGGAGCATCCACATTTTCTGAAGGCAAGCTGTTCCACTGATTAATTGTCCTAACTGTCAGGAAATTTCTCCTTAGTTCTAGGTTCCTTTGTCTCCTTGATTAGTTTCCAACCATTGCTTCTTGTCCTGCTTTCTGGTGCTTTGGAAAATAGGTTGATAACACTAACTTTTCAATCTAGAGTTGGTCACATACTTAAAAACTTTGTTTTCCAAATATTTAGCAGAATCTCCCACAGAACTCATTCAAATCAATCATTCATATCTATTAATTCTTTAGGGGGAATGTCTTAATCTAGCAGATCATTGACTGAAAGCCCAAAAACTGTTATCAGGAACTGAACAGACTCACACCTCTTTCTTTTATATGGTGGTAGCATCAAAAGTCTGGACTGCCTTCTTCCTGCTGTTTGTGGAAACTATTTTTGAGGAAGGATGGGCTATCTCACGATTTGAGTCTCAATTTAAAAGATGCTGTTTTCTAAAAACACAATTATGTTCTAAAACCACTTCTAACCATTATAAAGAAAATTTCATGGATGCATCCAGACAGTCCCCGGAGTCCATTTTGATTCAAGACTCAAGGGAACCTTTTATTATATAATTTGTTCATTTACGACTGAACTTGGGACAAAGAAAAGAGAGAACTACCACATGAGGAAGACTATAAATAACTCTCAATCATGTTTTGTGGTTGGTGATTGGGAAGAAAAGCAATTTAGGTTAAATCAAAGTACAGAAAAGGGAGTCTAATATTTCCAGTCAGATGAGCAAGAATGTGCTATACATTACAGGAGGCCTCTCTGAAATAATTTGGCTATCATTTCATTTCCCCAAAGTCATCCCCTGGCCAGCTAACAAACTAACTAACTCTCAAAGAGAAAAAGAAACAAGAATGTAGAGGAGACATTTATGAATCAGCTGGGCAGGGAATTTTGGAAAACATTGTGGTAGCTACGCCATTCCAGAGAAAAATCCTATATGCATATAGAAAATTCCTAGATGTCACTAAAAACATAACCTCTATTTCATCCTCTAAAAATCACAAAATTCTTCCACCTAATCCTCAATGAAATAATACATTACTAGTCCCACTATGGAAGCTACAACTATTCTGGGTTATCTCTAGTTTAAACAGTTTAAAGATCTTGAAACCAGCTGAGGATTTTATATCTAAATGTTGTCATGTGATTATGATCAATAGCACTCCACAAGAAAATCCTGAGACTTTCAACATATACCTGTTTCTGAAAATAGAGACTTATTGGCAGAACAGATCTTAAAAATATGGGCATAGTTAATCGATACGAACTTGGAAGTCTTTCAAAATTATACCAAAGAATCCTCAGAGATCTGAAACTATCATTTGTATTTTGAAATTTGCATTGAAGAAGCTAATCAAGTATATAACCCATAAATAAGGCTAAATAAAAACAATATTTCAATTCCGGATACTTGATTCACTGTAAATTATAGGGAAACACTGTTTCCCCCCGCTTTTTAATGGATGCTTTAATAAGACAAAGCAGTACAACCAGCATATTTTCTTTTTTTATATCAAATAATTTGCTTAGCATGCCAAAAGATTCACTTAGCAAATTGTAATCCGCAATGACATTGCCATCGAGGCACAAGATGCATTCAAATGTTTGTGTGTGTGTGTATGCATGTGTATATATGTATATATGCATGCATGCACTGTCATGTATGCAAAGAATTGTGAATTTCATTAAATATATTAACAGGAGGGGAAAAAATTCCGCTTTGAAAAACAGTAATCCCGTCTTTCAACAAAAATCTTATAGGAAGCTATGAATTTGGTAGATCTGAATAGGCTGTTGGTACATGTTTTACTAAGGTAATATAATGGCACACTATTATTAGATCACATTAATCATTACGATGCCAAAGGCAGTGACAGCCTCACTGAAAAGGATTGAAAGGGCTGGTAATGGATATAAATTACCCATTGTGTGATAAAAGGATTTTTACTAAGAAGGTAAGAATAAAACAGCAAATTTCTAATATAACTCTTGTGGAGGAAAAAAAAATCTAAATAAAAGTAATCCTCTATTGGTAATATCCACAAAAATCAAAAACTAAGCACTTCCTAAAACAAGATAAAGTCACGTTTAAAAAAAGAAAGAAAGAAAAAGAAGAGTGTGGTATGAAATTAATTTCTTAGCCTCTAATATTGCTATCAGTTTAAATGGTTTATGGGATGACCTCTAAGGAATATGGTCAAAAGGAAAGGTAGGTTCTGCTAATTAGAAGTAAAGATGGTTTTATAGAGATTTGTTAAAGCCCCTTAGCAGAATCAAATGTGGATTACCGGAACCCCAAAATTATACAATGTTTTATGAGATCTGGTTCAATTACCTCATTGTCTCGCCACGGGAAAGCTACAGTTCCGTATCCTTGACACCAAAAAAGTCTAGGCAGATTTTATTTGAATTTTTGTTTTAAACTACTGTTATTGTGGAAAGGGAATCTGTCCAAATCAGAAAACCACCTTGGAAATATATTATAAATCAGCAGCCTTAAAATAAAGGTAAAGGCTCCCCTCGCACATATGTGCTAGTCGTTCCCAACTCTAGGGAGTGGTGCTCATCTCTGTTTAAAAGCCGAAGAGCAAAGCGCTGTCCGAAAATGTCTCCGTGATCATGTGGCCGGCATGACTAAATGCCAAAGGCGCACGGAATGATGTTACCTTCCCACCAAAGGTGGTCCCTATTTTTCTACTTGCATTTTTTACATACTTTTGAACTGCTAGGTTGGCAGAAGCTGAGAAAAGTAACAGGAGCTTGCCCCGTTATGTGGCACTAGGGATTCGAACCGCTGAACTGCCAACCTTTCGATCGACAAGCTTAGCGCCTTACCCACTGAGCCAACATGTCCCCACCTCAGCACACTTGCTTGCATGTAATTTAGATAATGGACCATAAACCCAACTTAGGCTCCATTTTACCTTCTTTTCCATGATCAGAGTACAGCGCAAATCCTAAAATATAAACTTAAACTGAAGTTCTGTTGATTTCATTGGCATTTCTTCCTGGCTAAACTGGAGATTTGTAGTCTGAATCCGAGTGGGGAAAGGTGGGATCAAGACAACTCAGAAGTTCAAAGGTTATGAGATGAGCAGGAAGAGGAGAGGAAGAACAATAGATTGATTTGTTGAAGATCATCCTGATCCTCTGTTAAACAGATGCTTGGGTCTTTGTTACCACCTATTCCATCCAACATTAGCCTGTCCTATTAAAGCATCCAGGGAGAAATTATCCCCCCATTTTCAAAACATGAGATAGATTTTGAGCAATCCCTGATAGAGTTAAGTTGTGTCTCCCATTGTTGGTTCTCAGGAAAATATTAGAATAGTTTAAAAAGACCAAATATTTTGGAAAGAATCCTTTTAAAGCTTATGGATAAGACCTCCCCCCCCCTCCACATGTTCTATTCTTTTTAATCCTTATTTTATTTCTCTCTTATTTATGTTGTTTTTGATGGCCCTGGATTAGGGTTGATGCTGTACTTGCAGTCATGGCTGGTTTTAATCAGACCCTAGGTACTTTAACGTGTTTTATAATCTATGTTAGCTGCCAAGAGTTGTTTGATTGCGGCGGGGTAGAAATATGATAGAGAAATAGATACATAAATAAGTGAATAAATATTCAGGAGGACAAGGCGTTGTAATTGTTCTCAGTAATTAATTTGTGCATACCTGCCTATGTTTTAAAATTAATAAGAATTTTGGAATTATATTTAGCTCAGTTACTGATGTGGGGTTACGAATTTCCTTTGGCACGTGCCTTTCATTGTTCTTAGCAAGGAGCCCTTTTTGAGTTTGGGGAAATACAAATAGGACAGTGGTGAAATCCAATTTTTTTTACTACCGGTTCTGTTGGCGTGGCTCAGTGGGCATGGCAGGGGAAGGATACTGCAAAATCCCCATTCCTACCCCACTCTTGGGGGAAGGATATTGTAAAATCTCCATTCCCTCCACCACTCCAGGGGAAGGATACTGCAAAATCCCCATTCCCTCCTCACTCTGGGGTGAGCCAGAGGTGGTATTTGTTGGTTCTCCGAACTGCTCAAAATCTCTGCTACAGGTTCTCCAGAACCTGCTGGATTTCACCCTTGAAATAGGAGTGAGGAGCAGATCCTAGTCTGGATGGCTGGGATTGGCTCCACCTGCTTCTGTTATTCCTGGATAAGATAAAGTTTTCTTCAAGTTGTGGTGGGTATAGAGGATGGCTTTGAGGGACAGAAGAAAGAGCAACCAACCAAGAAAAATGTTCAGATAAGTGAGACTTGAGCCCGTGCCAAGGAAGTGGTTCACAAAGAAAGCCTTATCTGCACTAATTTTCATGAAGGTAATGAGATCTGAACCACAACTACATCAACTCCAACTCCTAGACAAATATATTCAGATTGCTAATCTCCTCCTTATTTATATCAAGTCTAAGTGTACACCGATTAGATAGTACACGCTAATATTAACATAACCAGTACGTAAATATATACAGTATTAGTCTTACGTTGAAGATGAACCAACAATACATTTTCACACCACAATTTGGCAGGTAAGTTACTATTGCTGCCTTTTGCCACCAAAATCCAGCTAATTCAGTTACAGCTCAAGTTTGTTCTGAGCTTTACCCTGAATTGCAGTGGAAAATGGATGCATTGTGGGAAACAACCCACTCGAAGTCTGTTCAGCCTTAGCAAAGCACAGCTCACCAGCAATTCAGGAAACTGAAGAACTGAAGAAGGATTCTTACACCTAGAGAGGAAGAATCAGGCAGGGTTCACTCAGAATCAGATTCAAGGAGGGTCGAGACCACCAGACTGTAATGGGTAAGAGGTAGAAGGAATTGCCTTGAGGAACAAGAGGAATTGTCACAACCAAGATAATGGTCAGTGTGGAAATCCAAGTAAGTGTCTCAGATAATATCCTCCTTAGTTCTCCTAAACATAAAGGGAGTCAGGAGGAACTCAACATGAGTCTAGGACAACGTGCCTTGGCCAACTCACCCTGGCCAATTTGTCCTGGTCATCTCATCCCTCTTGACTCACCACGGTCAGCTCACCACTGGACAACTTGCCCAGCACAATTCATCGCAGGAGAACTCAAGAAGGAGATAAGTGAATTGCAGGGGGCCTCATCTTGCTTTAGATTTAAACCTTCTCAAATTAGAAGATCTCAAGGCTGGAGTGAGCTCTCTTGAGTTACCTTGGATTGTATTGTCCTGCAGCAACTTGTCCCGTGGCAAGTTGGCTATAGGGAGTTGTCCCATTCCGCACGTTTCTGTTAAGATAGCCTTATAATAAATGGAGTACTGGCATGCATAACTTTGGTTTCCTAGTTTGCAGGGCTGACAGACACTCAGAATCAACAAGAGCCAAACACGGATACTTGTGCTGCACAATTGATTTCCCATTTCTAAAGATGGTCCTACCTTCTACTGGAATTCCAGATTAAGTTCCCAAATCCCTGAATCCCTTATTTAACCTGAAGGGTTGGGGAGTCCCAACTTCAGAATGAAACTTTCTTCATCCAAATATTTGTACTCCCAACATACTTCAAATGGAAGACCATGTCACTTGTGCACATCAACTGCTTTGAAGCTTTAGCTAGCTTGGATTTACTATCTATTATACTGGTAGACCAGGAATTGCATGTACGTCAACTCTTAAAGGTTGGGTCTTACCAACCTCCTCTTTATGGGGAGGTGTCAAAATGAATTGGAAAGGAACTGGCCATCCTATTGGCCTGCTATCCATTGCTAAAATAGCATGCTGATTTCAACAGCGGAAATTGCATCTTTAAGGCTGAAGAAAAATTCAGCTACAAGTTTGCTTGGTATTTCAATATACACTAGGAAAGCCACTGTAGGAGATGACCAGGTTGAACCTATGGAAGGGGGTCAAAGATATCATAAATCATGAGTCACTGTGTGCCCGCAAGAGATCTAAATCTACCCCACCCTGAATGCCTTTCTTATCTCCCACTCATTTCCCTTGACTATTAGTTGGTCAGATTCTTGTAGAGAGCTTAAGCTTGCAATAAATCTTTATACTCATTTGACCTGCCTGAATCTCCTGATTTCCCCAGTGCTTGACAATCACTATTGGATTGTTTATCAGGCAGCAACATATCTTGATCTGACCTTAAGTCAATGGCAAATGAGGGTCTGTCAGGAAAATGGAAGATTTTAATGTTTCTACACCATCCCAAGTCACTGTTCTGGGATGGGAGGCTCTGTCAATCATACACTGTAAATCAATCCTAATTCTGTACCAATCAGGAAATCTGCAACAAAAGACTCAGCAACTTACTAATAATAGATCATTAAAAAAAATACCATACACATACCTTGGAAAAATAAATGTGGCCAATGCAAGCTACAGCTATATTTGGAGAAATCATTTGAGAATATTGTCAGCTGTGACATGACAATTTTCAATTAGCAGAGTGCGGGCACCAGCTTCTCCCGTCACAAAAAGCCAAATCGGCACTGGTCATAAAGGACGTTTACTAAAAAAGAACCACTTTTCCCAAAGGAGAAAGAATCAAAGCAGAGTTGGAATTTTGAAAAGATGCAGCGCGATTTGTTCAAGTACAAACAGTGAAATAAAAATTTCTGTCCATATACATATCATGAAAAGAATAAACACTTTCTTTCTTTATATACACATTGTAAAAAAAGGATGAAGGTATTAACTTGAAGACACTCATACATAAAACAGAAATGTCTTTTAAAGGATGACAGAACAATTCTTACCAGGTTGATCCAACATCAACAATTTTTTTTTCTCCCCTGGCTGTGGGAGTCTTCTCGGAGATGAGGGATTAGTACAGAAGGTCAGGAATTGCAAAAACAATACCTGTGAGAAATTTAAAATGCAAAGCCATTGTGTAAATCAAAATCAATTCTCCCTGAAAGACACTATACTACAGTTAGCATATATTTTAGTTACCCTTCCATATTGAGAAGGGAGAGAGAGAGAGAGAGAATTATGAATGGAAGCAGCCTAGATTTGGGGGTGGCAGGGGGAATCTGATATTTGGGAAAGTAATCTTTTTAGAAAGGGAATTCTTCTCTGATCTGTTAATTGCCTAGGGGTCTGAAATGTACTTCCATACTGTGCCAAAATAAAGGAGGAAAAAATTTAAGATCATTTTCCCAATTTAGGAGAAAGTCTTTACGGCTTAACAGATGCCGATATTCTGGTCTTCTTAGACTAAAGAAAAAACAATTTTAAAAGTTCTCGTATACAAATAAGTTCTATTATATAAATAAGCAGTCTCTCCCAGATGGTGGCAAACTCATAAATTCCATTTGGAGGAGACCGTAACGCCAGCAATTAAAACCAAAATAAAGGCCTTCTTCTAACAAATTTAAGATTATTTCATTAAATAGGAGGAATTAACCAAACTCCCAATACGGTTAGATCCGTGCCTCAAACATACTTTTGGAATGTTTTTTTTTTTTAATAGAATATAGTAATATCGAGAAAATTGAAAGGCATCAAAGTAATGGACCATCCTTATTTTTATGGGACTATGGGCAGACTGTTTAAGATGTAAAACTCCAGAAAGTTAGAAGAAACTTGTGATTGAAAGTTTATTTCCTATGTTGAAGGAAAGCATGAAATAAGAACAATTAATTACTGGAGTGTTTACATACCAAGTTACCTTATGTTTGCGGATTTAAAAAGATGCATCGCTATATTCAGTGCATTGCAGTGGCGAAATGTCAAATTTGTTACTACCGGTTCTGTGGGCGTGGCTTGGTGGGGCGTGGCTTGTGACTGGGTGGGCATGGCCAACTTTTAAAAAAAAAAACTTTTAAAAGCATTTTTTCTACAACCTCTTCGGCTGACGAAGAGGTTGTAGAAAAAACTGTTTTTAAAAGGCTCTGACGATCAGGCAACTCAGCTGGGATCGTCAGAGCCTTTTAAAAGCATTTTTTCTACAACCTCTTTGGCTGACAAAGAGGTTGTAGAAAAAATGCTTTTAAAAGCCTCTGACAATCCCAGCTGAGCCGTGCGATCATCAGAGGCTTTTTTTTTTTTTTACTTTTAAAAGCATTTGTAGAAAAAAATGCTTTTAAAAGTAAAAAAAAAAGCCTCTGATGATCGCATGGCTCAGCTGGGCATGGGGGGGGGGCAGGGATTTCTGCTATCAATTCTCCGAACCACCTGCCGCCATTGCTACCGGATCGGGTGATCCGGTCCAAACCGGGAGCATTTCACCCCTGGTACATTGCAATAAATCAGGTATAGATAATCCTCAATTTACAACTATTTGTTTAGTGACTGCAGTTACAACAGCACTGAAAAAAGAGACTAAGGATCGGTTTTCACCCTTATGACTGTTGCAGCCATCTCCATGGTCACGTGATCAAAATTTGGGCACTTGGCAACTGGCGTGTATTTATGACAGTTGCATTATCCCAGGTTCATATGATCATCATTTGTAAACTTCCCAGCTGGATTCTGACAGCAAAGTCAATAGGGAATTGTTAAGATTCGCTTAACAACTGCTAATTGACTGAACAACTGCAATGAGTTGCTTAACAACGGAGGCATAAAAAGGTCACAAAATGGTGCACAACGGACTTAACAGCTATCTTGCTGAGCAATGGAAATTTATGGCTCCATTGTGGTCATAAGTCAAGGACTACTTGTAATAGCTTGCCAAAACTGAATTTACTTATCCGTTTTGGATATCTGTAGAGGGTTTAGAGGTGCCATTTTTTAAAAGGTAGGTGAGGCATGGATGACAAGACAGATAGTAGAGTAGAGTAGAGTAGAGTAGAGTAGAGTAGAGTAGGTAGAGTAGTAGAAGAATGGAGTAGTAGAATAATAGGATAGGGTAGGGTAGGGTAGGGTAGGGTAGGGTAGGGTAGGGTAGGGTAGGGTAGGGTAGAATAGAATAGAATAGAATAGAATAGAATAGAATAGAATAGAATAGAATAGAATAGAATAGAATAGAATAGAATAGAATAGAATTCTTTATTGACCAAGTGTGATTAGACACACAAGGAATTTGTTTCTTGAGCATAAACTCTCAGTGTACATACAACAATAGATAGATTGTCTCTAAGGAATATTACATCCCTTACAGAGCCGTGATGGTGAACCTATGGCACACGTGCCAGAGGTGGCATGCAGTGCCCTCTTTGTGGGCACGCGAGCCGTCGCCCCAGTTCAGCTCCGGCACACATGCATGCATGCCTCCTGCCAGCCAGTGGGTCTTCGGGTCTCTGCCATGCATGCACAGGGGGTAGGGGTGCATGTGGGGGATGCATGCGCATGCACAGGGGGCAGGGAGGTGCACACACATGCACAAGGGCGGGGCGTATGTGAGGGACGCATGTGCAGGGTGCATGCATGCATTGCATTTTGGGGATTCAGGGGCACACACGCTTTGGGCACTCGGTCCGGAAAAGGTTAATCATCACTGCTATAGAGTATTATACAAGCATTATCAATCCTCCTTACATTCCACAAACAAGTAAATTGATGTCATGAGAAGTCTAATCAAATGTTATGGGCTGCATTTTTTTCCACAGTTTTCTTTAATCTGTGCATCATTGGTTCTCTACCACAGGGCTAGGCCTGGGGTGAGCTACAAATATTGTTAAACCAATAAACAAATTTATAGACACACTCCCAAGATTCCCAAATGAACTCTAAAATAAACTTTTCCTCTCCCTCTCCATTGCTCCATGACAAAAATGATGAATCCTTTGCAAACACGGGGTATCTTTTCTTTTTGTTACCATCAGCTATGATCAATGTGTACATAAAATTAGGCAATTTTTAATACCTAATATGTATCATTACTTACTTATACTAGGCCAAGTTTACATACTGTGCTATAATAGAACATCAAACAATGGTTTTAATGGGGAACACCTACGATTCTTTCATTTAAAAACTGGGAGGAAAGAATGTTGAAATAAAACTATTTTCCTAATATTCTACGTTTTAACCATCATTTAATACATTAATTACAAACGGATTCATTGCTCAGTTTATTGCTTAGTTTGTTTTGTTGTCTTTTATACAATATTTTTTAATGTATTTTTAACTTATTGCTTTAATTGGCTCAATTTTATTGTAAACTGATTAAGATTTTTCTTTAAATGAGAAGTGATATGCATTGTTTTGAATAAATAAATAAATTTAAATAAATTAAATAAAATCTTAATAGGCTGTATAAGTTTGCATATGAAGGCATATTTCAACAAGTTTGGAGGACTGTTTTAATCTTTGCTGTAGAAAGAGTAAAAATCTACCTTCACAAAATAAAATCATAGTTACTCTGTGGCGAGATGGACAATGTAGGAGATGACCAGGCTGAGCCAAAGGAAGGAGTCAAACACATCATCAATCATGAGTCTCTTCATTCCCACAAGAGAGTTAAATTCAGCCCTCCATGAGCCTACCGCCAATTTGCTTTGACCATTAGTAGCTCAGATTCTTGTAGAGAACATGAGCTTGCAATAAATCTTTATACTCATTTGAACTGCCTGGGCCTTCTGATTTCTCTGGCGCTTGACAATTTCCCTGGCGCCAATACATTTGGTAAATAAAAAAGATTGAAAGAAAAGTTTGCAGGTGCTTCAAGATTATTAATAATGGAAATTCATATTCTTTAAAAAAAAATTATCCAAATATCTTTTGGAGTCCAGCTTTTTTAATGTGACAATCATTCAGGGAGAGGAAATTGTTTTGCCAGTGAAATTTAATTGACATTTTCAATAGTATAGAAGAATTCTCTTGGATCTTTGGACCAGTGAATGCAAGACTTTCAAATTTTTTGGAGAGTGCTGGTTTCCAATTCAACGTCATACAAGAAACCCTGCTGCAATTGCGTGGGTGGATACATGTTTCATGTAACATGTGAAATTGCAAAACATGATCTGTGGCTTAATACATTCCTTAACAACCTGGGCAAACTCGGCCACCTGAGGTTTGTTTTACAGCTGTCAGTTTCTTTGTTTTTGGCAGGTGTTTCAAACCAAAAGTGATTCTTTCCAAGCTTAAGTATCTCAGAATTCTGTTTAGCAAGAATTATTGAGAAGAAAGGCATACAGTACTAAACTGTTTCCCATTTAAAACAAATATATCACTGTGTAACTTACAGGAGACGCCGTCCAATTCCCTTTATAGAAACCTTTCTAAAATCTGTCAAGGTGGTCAGTCTTTACGCTGACAATCAAAAGCTGGCAGTAACCGTTTACATAATCATCTCCTAAATCCTGATCAGACTGGAACAACTGCTCAACAGTCATGACCTCTTATCCTGAATCTACAAAGCCATTACTCACCTGGCATTTTTTTCCCTCTCCAATGCTTTGTTGATGAAAGTAAACTGTTGCCTCACACTAACCCTAGACAAGCAGATATTGATTTGTGGCTAGCTTTTGCTGTCTCAAATAAGAGGTTTGGCTTGACTTGGAAGGAAACCAGTCAAATACTATAATGGGAATATCCTTGGAAGCAGGGGTGAAATCCAGCAGGTTCTGACAGGTTCTGGAGACCCGGTAGCAGAAATTTTGAGTACTTCGGAGAACCAGTAGCGGAAATTTTGAGTAGTTCAGAGACCCATTAGTGGAAATTTTGAGTAGTTCAGAGAACTGGTAGCGGAAATTTTGAGTAGTTCGGAGACCC
Organism: Pantherophis guttatus; assembly: GCF_059756535.1. Classification (NCBI taxonomy): domain Eukaryota; kingdom Metazoa; phylum Chordata; class Lepidosauria; order Squamata; family Colubridae; genus Pantherophis; species Pantherophis guttatus. The sequence continues at coordinate 9,340,327 of NC_142073.1, read as the reverse complement.
GTTAGCAGAAATTTTGAGTAGTTCGGAGAACTGGTAGCGGAAATTTTGAGCAGTTCAGGGAACCAGTAGCGGAAATTTTGAGTAGTTTGGAGAACCAGCAAATACCACCTCTGGCTGGCCCCAGAGTGGGGTGGAAATGGGGATTTTGCAATATCCTTCCACCAGGAGTGGAGAGGGAATGGGGAATTTGCAGTATCCTTCCCCAGCCATGCCCACAGAACCAGTAGTAAAAAAATTTGGATTTCACCCACTGCTTGGAAGACAGGAAGAGGAGCAACAGTTCCTAGGTAACAGTTGGATAAAAGGCACCTTGACCCACAGAAGGAACAGGTGTGTGGAAAACATCTCAGGAGGGAGTTTCCCTAATTTCTTGGACTATAAAGGCAAGGACCGAAAGATATTTCAAACTTGCAAGATTCTATTAATGTCACATAGAACAGAACATAGAATAACAGAGTTGGAAAGGACTTTGGAGGTCTTCTAGTCCAACCCCTTGCTCATGGTAGTAGATGCTATAATATTTCAGACAAATGGTTGTCCAATCTCTTCTTAAAAACCTCCAGTGATGGAGCACCCATAACGTATCATTCCACTAATTAACTGTTCTCACTGCCAGGAAATTACTTCTTAGCTCTAGGTTGCTTTTCTCCTTGATTAGTTTTCATCCATTACTTCTTGTCCTGCCTTCAGGTGCTTTGGAAGATAGGTTTGATACCGCCTCTTCTTTTTTGGAAGACAGCTCTCCTGTCACCCCTAGTCCTTCTTTTCACCAGACTAGATAGACCCAGTTCCTGCAACCATTCTTTATGTTCTAGCTCCACGATTTCCAGCCCCCTAATCATCTTTCAGTGCATGACTGGAAAGAATGCAGCTCTTCTTTGCACTCTTTCCAGAGTACAAAAAAGTTTTAAAAAAAAAACTACTTCTAGGTGTGCTTCTTGTCTGGATTACCCCACAAGACTGGCAGATACTCATGTCGATACAAACTTCAGATAATTTGGCTCAGTGGTGAAATTCAAATTTACTACCGCTTCTGTGGGCGTGGCTTGGTGGGCATGGCAAGGAAAGGATACTGCAAAATCCCCATTCCCTCTCCGCTCCTGGGGGAGGATATTGCAAAATCCCCATTCCCTCCCCACTCCAGGGGGAAGGATACTGCAAAATCCCCATTCCCTCCCCACTCTGGGGCCAGTCAGAAGTGGTATTTGCTGGTTCTCCGAACTACTCAAAATTTCCGCTACCGGTACTCCAGAACCTGTCAGAACCTGCTGAATAGCACCCCTGATTTGGCTGCTATGAAAGCACAGTAGTCGAACAAACGTCAAGCTTACCTAAATCTATCCCATTAAGTTTTCTATCTTTTCTGCCTGCCTGCATGCCTGAATCTGCATGTCTAATTTTTAAACATAAAATAGTTATATTTGCTCTCTATGAACTGGAGAGGAACCTCGAAGCTCAGGTTCCTGTCAAATAAGCCTATCACTGATTTCCTGGTAACTCTTGTATGGCATTTTGAAACCTGTATCCAAAATTAAGCCTGGGAAGCAGACTTTCTATGGAGTAAATATGTCTTCTTTTTTTTCTTACTTAATTCTCCCCCATCTCCAAAATAAAATTATCAGTAAGTCATTCACAAAGGAAAATGCAGATTTCTCCACACACACACACACACCCAAGTATTGAACGGAATCACTCAATGTGTATTGTTGTCTGTTACGGGGTTACTGTTATTACCCGTGTTTTCCCAAAAATAAGACCCAGTCTTATATTTTTTTGAACCCCGAAATAAGCGCTTGGCCTTATTTTCAGGGAGGTCTTATTATTTTGGGGCGCGTGGAGCAAGATGGGGCTCCTCTTGCCGTCTTACCTGATTTCCAGCTCTGCGTTTAAATATTTTTGGAGAGGGCTTATTTTCAGGGGGCGGAGGCTTATTTTAGCGCTTGCGCTCAAAAGCCCGATTGGGCTTATTATCAGAGGATGTCTTATTTTCAGGGAAACAAGAATAGTTGATCCTGTATCTTCCCCGAGAAATGAAAACTGAAATGGTTGATTTTTCCCATTCAAAAATATGTAGCTCTAGCCTGCACTTTTGCATACCAAGTTAACTTAATTATGCAACATTCTGCCTGACTAAACAGTCAGCTCTGGGCATGTTTACTCATTAGTAATCTTTAGTATAACCAATAGGGTTTATTTCCAATAAAGAGTTGCCTACAGAACTAATTGCTCATATAGCTTTAATGGTATCATTCAAAAACTTTCTTGTCTCGATCAGCATTAACCACAAGACTGATTATATAGCTTTCATTCAGGACCAAGGAACCCTGTTCATAGCATTCCTACTTGCAACCGCTTACAATCACACTGAAGGAAGGAAATGTAAGGTGAACAGATGACCTAATAAAATGTTTCTTTGTGACAGTTATGCTATCAAGCCGATGATTAGTCAAAGGAAATACTGCCTAACAGAAACAGTTTTAGATCAGTAAAAACCAATTCTGAATTCCATCCCAGACCAACCGCCGCAAAGCTTTGGCTCTGTAAGAAGTCCTGCACTGATTTGTTCAGAGAATTTGTGTCATTGATCTTCACATCAATGTGTCACTTAGAATCTTTTTTTTCCAGTTCATGACTCTGACGGAAGCCCTGGGGTTTGAAATCTGAAAGTGATTGATAACTTCCTAAACAAACGGAGGGGAAAACATTTTGCACACTCAACTGAAACCCTAAGTAGCAGAAATAGACATTTAACTTTCTAACCTAATATCATCCTAAAGCTTTTAACGGGAGGTAAAAAGAGAGAGCAAACGATACAACAAGATGGTTAATATTGTAGGGTACCTGAAAATAATGGACGTGGCATTTCAGAGGGAACAAATACTTTGGAAGAGCAACAGACAATAAGAGTTCTCCAGGATGGGCTTAAACTGAAAAATCAATACTTCTTGTATCCTTACAACTCAGATTAGAAGGAATGCAGATGCTTAATTGTTTTCAATATTAGTACCAAATGAAGGAGGAGAGGAGGGAGAGAAGGAGGAAGGAAGGAAGGAAGGAAGGAAGGAAGGAAGGAAGGAAGGAAGGAAGGAAGGAAGGAAGGAAGGAAGGAAGGAAGGGCAAGGAAAGAAGAGGGAAGGAGGGAGGGAGGAAGGAAGGGAAAAATAACTATTTTCCTCCCACTCCCAATACCTTCTTCTTCTTCTAAACATGGGCAAATTGTCCTTTTATTATTTGCCCCACTTTCTGGAATCCGACAGTCAGACACTCATCCCACTTTTAAGCTTATCTTTAAAATTCAAGCTGAAAATCTGATTCCCTTGCTTTGTGCAATAGCAGGTTGATGAAGATTTAGGGACTGCACTGTAAACAGCCAATTTCGAGTTTCCCTGTTATCAGTTGAAGAGGCCCAGCTTCTCATCAGATCACAAGGCTGTTCGAAAGAAAATAAGGGAGTCACTCTTTTGATATACATAAAGAGGTACATTGATTGGATCAGATGGGAAACGGATCCCTCGCTTGCAAGTTTCACAACCTAATCCTGTTCACCTCACTCAATCTTGCTAATAACATAACAACTTTGTGAGAACCATGCTTGGCACTTTGGGTTTTACACACCTCCAAACTGTTTGGCACCAACTTTAACTTAATTTTCTGGGGAGGGGGAGAGAAGGAGTTTGACTCTGCTTTTCCGATTTGGAATTGATTTTAAATGGCTTTGGTGAGCTTTGTGGTAGAAGCAGGACACACAGCTGCCTACTTTGATAAGGCCAAAATAAAAATTTTTAAAAACGCCTAGTAAATACCTTGTACAAAACAAGTAGAAGTGACTTTTAATATATATATATATATATATATATATATATATATATATATATATATATATATATATATATTGCTTAGCACCAAGATTCTCCACTAAATCTTCTCACTAAGAAGATCATCGTCATCTTCTTAGATCAGGAGTGTCAAACTTGATTTCATTGAGGGCCGCATCAGGGTTGTGTTTGACCTTGGGGGTGGGGAGCCGGTGGGGGTGGGGGTGGGGGGCAGGGTAGGGGTGGCCAGCTCAACATCACTCTTGTTGGGGGCACCTGTGGTGGCCCAAGCACTCTGCCAGTGAAAACGGACTCCCGAGCTCCGTTTTCGGCTGCGACGGCCTCCTGCAACCCTCTGCCAGAGAAAACGGAGCTCAGGAGGGCCACCCGCAGCCAAAAAGCTCCGTTTTCACTGGCAGAGGCACCACAGCCAGTGTTTCTAAGGTGGTCCAGCAGGCCAGTTCTAAGCACCCATGGACCAGATCTGGGCCCTGGGCCTTGAGTTTGATACCCCTGTCTTAGATCATCAGTGAACATCAATGATGTTACCTAGTTTGGGTAATAAAACATCTGTAAGAAAACAACCAAACTCAAAAGAGCACCAAGGACCCTTCATTTCAACCCTGAACTACAAATATTCTCTTCTCCCTTAGTTCTCACATCTTTTGCCACTACTCTACTCATCGGAGTATCACAGTACCTACCGATACCAGTCCAACTACAGAAGTGCAACAATAGATAGTTCTTCAAATGATCAATGTGTTTGATAATCATTCTATGACAACACAATACAATGCACTGTTAACATAAAACAAGAGAAAATTATAACTTGGGAAGCTATTAGGCAATGGGGACAAATCTAAAAGCCCCTTCCTGTTTTTTGCTGTTTTGTGTTGTTGTTTCCGTTGAGTGCCAATAATGTCTCCCTATAGCATAAGTGCCACTAAGTTGAAAATGTGTGTGCTTTTGGTCTGCTTATCAAGGAACCAAATTATGGTGACTCCCTTGCAACTGTACACTCAGCTGAAAGTACTGGTTCTCACCTGTAATATGTGAAACCATTCTCAGCTGCACAGACCACATAATTGCAGACGAGTTGAGAAAGGAAGCAAACGAGCATATTATGGGGAATGGAAAACATTAACACATGACAAGAGTTCTAAGGATATAATTAGGTCTTATTACTTTTTAAGAGGCCATGCAATAGCTCCCTTTTATATTTCTATTGATCACCTGAAGGACATTTGAAACGCCTGTCATATCATCTTCCAACTTTAACAGCAGACTGTAGCAGCAGCACTTAGCAATAGCAATAGCGCTTAGACTTATATACCGCTTCACAGTGCTTTTATAGTCCTCTCTAAGCGGTTGACAGAGTCGGCATATTGCCCCCAACAATCTGGGTCCTCATTTGACCGACATCGGAAGGATGGAAGGCTGAGTCAACCTTGAGCCTGGTGAGATTCGAACTGCAAAAATGCAGTCAGCAGAAGTAGCCTGCAGTACTGCATTCTAACCACTGCGCCACCAGAGCTCATAGTGTTTCACAGTGCTTTACAGCCCTCTCTAAGCGGTTTTACAGAGTCAGCATATTTCTCCCAAAATTTGGGTCCTCGTTTTACCAACCTTGGAAGCATGAAAGGCTTGATCGAACTCCAGGCTGTGGGCAGAGTTTGCCTGCAATACTGCATTCTAACCACTGTGCCAACATGGGTCTTAATATGCTGCTGGAATTGAAGAGATCAGGAGTATGATCAGATTTAGTGAGGAAGTCGATCCCCAGAAGGAAAGGATGCATACCAGAAGAGTAAGAGTAAGAGTTACATATCATGTGACAGAGAAAGAGAATGAAGATGAAACCTCCCTAAGAGTTCACAATGTATATGGTAAATATAGATAGTAGAGTCCTCAGTCTGGCAAGATTGGATCTATAGATGCAAAGCAATAAAGGTTCAAAGAAAGGCAACCCAGAAATAGATTATTTAATTGATTCTTATTTTATATTATCTACTAAATGCTCTAGAGTTACAAGACTTCAATTCTTAATAGAGTCAAAGGTGGAACCTCAAAACAAAAGGCAATACAAGCCAGAAATATTGACAGAGGCAGAAACAAAGGTGGCCAGAATACGGATAGAATGAGACGGAGACACAATGGAAAGGAAGCAAATGGTACGTAAAATATCTCTTAGGATCCTCAAGACCATTAGAATACCATCTATTTGACAAGAGTATTGAAAATGAAAAGCATTGAATCATGGAGGTTTATTTGGACATACTTATCTTTCTCCAGAAACCTATTTATCTAGAATTAGGGCAACCACATTTTCACCTTAAATACCTCTTTTGTACATACATATGCCACATCGTCATATGACTATTACACATCCCATGAACTGCAAAAATAACAAAGACAGGTTTTCAATGAAATTGCCATGATCTAATAATTTATTAGAGGGAGGCGGTGGCTCAGTGGCTAAGGTGCTGAGCTTGTCAATCAAAAGGTCGGCAGTTCGGCGGTTCGAATCCCTAGTGCCATGTAACGGGGTGAGCTCCCGTTACTTGTCCCAGCTTCTGCCAATCTAGCAGTTCGAAAGCATGTAAAAAAAAATGCAAGTAGAAAAATAGGGACCACCTTTGGTGGGAAGGTAACAGCGCTCTGTGCGCCTTTGGCGTTGAGTCATGCCGGCCACATGATCACGGAGACGTCTTCGGACAGCGCTGGCTCTTCGGCTTTGAAATGGAGATGAGCACCGCGCCCTAGAGTCAGGAACGACTAGCATATATGTGCGAGGGGAACCTTTACCTTTACCTTTAATAATTTATTAGAATACCTGCAGTTTTCTTGAGACCAGCAAGAAAGCAATTTTCTAGAATGTTTTCAATCCCTAGTTTAGCTTTACTCCCAAATCCCAATCAGATTTGGTCCTGCTTACCTTCTGAGTCCAGGCAAGTCCAAATGGATGCTGTCCGTTGCGGAGAACGGCAGAGCCAAAAAGCAAAGCCATTGTCATTGTGTACCTGAATTTTAGAAAAGTTCATTTTTAACTGGCAAACTACCCACTAGTGATGTGTCATCATGCCCTGCCAAGAAGAAATAAATAGTCAAATGTTCTTGGTGTTATTCATGGGCCTGCATTCAGCCACAGATAATCAGTAAACCTGCTTGTTTTGTGTTCCATCTTGATTCTGATTGGGGAGGCATTTTTGGAAGTTCCTCATCTTATCTCAGTTTATGACCTCACCTCATCTGGTTCACCTTGAGAGAGGAAGAAGACAAGGGGAAAAAGATAGCAGAAAGAAGAAACAAGCAGCACAAGGAGAAAAGACAGCAATAAATGGTTGCATAGATAAAGAATGAAAATGTTATATTTCATAAAAATTAAAGTCAGTGGAGCAGTTAGGTAACTTTAGATTCTGAAACAAATTATCTTGGAGGGTCTTTCCATAAGAAGATAACTATCATTAATTAGTCTCATGATAATAAGGTAAAAGCAGTTTGCTATGGTTCAAAGCTAATTTTACCCCAAAATTTTGATGAAGGGGGGAA